>NC_045969.1:23083230-23383230 GCF_010909765.2 Amblyraja radiata
TTTCAACAAGATGCAGGCTGAATATAAGATATTAGATTGGTAGACAGCGCAAAATGCAGATATTTGCAATGATCTCTTATAAATTAGTAAAAATAATGGAAATCAGAAAATATCAACCAGGAAATGTACAGTAAATTAATGTTGCCACCAATACCTGTGCTCTTTGTATACCAAGCATTGGCAATATTCAGACTAATATTGAAAGTACATTTAGTTCTGTCTTATTAACCAATACGAATTTATTCTGCAGTGAAATGTCAGACTGAAACCATCTACACTTTAGAAAATTATATTAAATATTTGAGATCAAAGTGACGAGCCACCACCATAGGTCAACATTGTGTCTGTTACAGATGTGCGTTTTGACCTATTAATGGAAAGTAGTAAGTGTCACATGGAGAATTCTTGCCACTCTATCATATGGTACTGAAGTATACCAAGTGATCTCTCTCATTTCCTTCAGGACATATGCCATACAACGTGTCAACGTTACAAACACGTAGCTGATCAACACTTTTCAAACTTTACACAAATCTTTGATATATCATTGGCAACAGGTATGAGCTTGACTCATTGTACAATTGAAATTATTCTTACTTTTGAAATGTAGAATCATGACGACTGCTCCAGCCTGTACATTTAATGTGCCCCAGGCACTAACAGGAGGACTAGAAAAGACAATGTGATAAATCAACCACAAAATGATGAAATTGCTCATCAGGTCAGCCAGGATGTGAGGAATTCACATCAAAGGTTGATATTCTTTCCATTTCTTTCTGACAATCTTGAAGACAACACCACTTTCCTTTGCAACCCATGCACTCCAAAACACCAGGTGTTCCCGGGTCGTGGTGCCACCAGCTGTGAGTGCTTCACCAACAGTCTGTCTGTCCTTTCTTCTTTTTGTTATTTTTAGTATGTGTATAAAAGTGTGTTTTAGTGTTCCTTGGTTTGTTTTATGTTGGGGGAAACTTTTTTCCAATCTCTTACCTCGACGGAGATGCGATTTTTTCCCATTTCGTATCTCCGTCGGCACTGCGGCCTAACATCATGGAGCTGGCGGCCTTTCCTGGAGATCGACGGACGCTCCAAGCCGCAGGAGTCTGCGGGACTTTAACATCGCGGAGCTTTGCTGGGGATCGAAGTTCCAATCGCGGGCCTGGGGACTTTAATATGGGGAAGCCCGCGGTCTCTGGTAAGAAGAGGACGACTCGGAAGCTCCATGCCGCGTAGAGAGTTTCAGCCGCCCCGACGCAGGAGTTTCGATCGTCGGCTGCGGGGGCTTTGATTGACCCAACTGTGGATGGTTTGAACTTTATTGCCTTCTATCACAGTGAGGAATGTGGAATCCACCGTGATGGATGTTTATGTTAACTTTATGTAGTTGTGTGTCTTGTTGCATTTCACTTAGTATGGCTGTATAGTAATTCAAATATCACTGTACCTTAATTGGTACATGTGACAATAAACTGACCTTGAAACCTTGAAACTTTCTAGATCAATTCAATTTATCAATCATCATAAAGTGTGGTTACAAGTCTTTCTGCCAATGCAAAGAGTTCCTTATATCTATTCTATATTGGAGTGCTGGTGATATTCTGATAAATCCACATTTGACTCCTTCCAAGATCAATAAATCTATTTGATTACATGGTGCTCAGTACTGGAAATCCAAGTGCAATCAACTTTCACTCCTTGTCATGCTGAGAATGCCACAGAGCCAGTAACATGCATTGAAGTGTACTTACCATTGGAATGTAGAAACACAGCGTGGATTAGAAAATAAAGGTGAGAATCTTGTATTCCAAGCACTGCTTAAACAGGATGAAGTGTAAGTTAGCAAGAAGAAGGCCATTGAACAAATTGGACTGGGAGCGAGGGAAGAGATCCTGACTACGGGTGCTGTCTGTATGGAGTTTGTACATTCTTCCCATGACCTGTATGTGTTTTCACCAGTTTCCTCCCACACTCCAAAGACATACAGGTTTGTAGGTTAATTGACTTGGAATAATTGTAAATGTTCCTTAGTGTGTGTAGGGTTTTGTTTGTGTGCGGGGATAGTTGGTCGGTGCGGACTCAGTGGGGCGAAGGGCCTGTTTCTGTGCCGTATCTCTAAATTAAACTAAACTAAATTCTGGAGAAAATGGACACATGTCGGGATCACATTTTCTCCAGAGATGCTGTCTGAGCCACCAAGTTACTCCGGCTTTTTGTGTCTATCTTTGGTATAAACAAATATATGCAGTTCATTTTTATTACATTTATTCCACCTTGGAGCAACATTAACTTTGTCTGATTACAGCCTCTAATGAAAATGTTCAAGCTCTTTTCAAGTGCTATGGCAATCAACTGTGGTTAGAAGCAGAAAATATTATAATTACCAGGCAGCACGTCCAATTATCTGGCAGAGTCCCTTACTGATGATATCAGCATGACCTCTCTATGCTGTCATAAACAAAAAAGAGTAATCAGTGCTCGGTACACAAAAATGCTGGAGAAAGGAGAAACTCAGCGGGTGCAGCAGCATCTATGGAGCGAAGGAGATAGGCAACGTTTCGGGCCGAAACCCTTCTTCAGACTGATAGGGGGCGGGGGGAGGCGGGGAGAAGAAAGGAAAAAGGAGGAGGAGGAGGAGGAGGAGCCCGAGGGCTGAGGTAGGAAGGGAGGAGACAAGCAAGGGTTAACGAATTGTGAGAATTCAATGTTCATGGCCACCAGGATGCAGACTCCCCAAGCGGAATATGAGGTGCTGTTCCTCCAATTTCCGGTGTTGCTCACTCTGGCCATGGAGGAGGCCAGGACAGAGAGGTCGGATACGGAATGGGAGGGGGAGTTGAAGTGCTGAGCCACGGGAGGTCAGGTTGGTTAGTGCGGACCGAGCGGAGGTGTCGGCGAACAGATCGCCAAGCCTACGCTTGGTCTCACCGATATAGATCAGCTGACATCTAGAGCAGCGGATGCAATAGATGAGTTGGAGGAGGTGCAGGGGAACTTCTGTCGCACCTGGAACGACTGCTTGGGTCCTTGAATGGAGTCGAGGGGGAGGTAAAGCGACAGGTGTAGCATCTCTTGCGGTTGCAAGGGAAAGTGCCCGGGGAGGGGGTGATGCTGGAGGGAAGGGAAGAATTGACAAGGGAGTTGTGACGGGACACATTGGCTGCATGTATGTTGCTACATTGACGTCTCTGTGCAATGTCAACAGCAAGGGCTTTTATTCCATTAAGATGCAACTGGTACCCAACCACTTGAGCAGAACACCAACACCGGTACCCAGTGCCACTGTTAAAGGTAATATTTCAATGCCGCTGTTTTATCAAAAGATAAAAGCAGAAAGACAACTGCATCGACAAGTCTTACACCTGAATCATTTCCCTTGTCATAGAAGCTACCGGACCAGCTGTGTGATGAGGCTGAAACATCTTGCTGGTAAGGCCAGAGGAAGCAGATTCTGTAGAAAGCTTCCAAAGAGAGCCTGCTGAAGAAACGTCGCCTATTCCTTCTCTCCATAGATGCTGCCTCACCCGCTGAGTCCCTCCAGCATTTTTCTCTACATACTATAAATGTAAATAAAAACACTAGTAGAGCCATGATGAAAAGACAGGTGAGTGGGATCAATTGGAGAGTTTTTTTCAAAAGGCTGGTGTGATCTGATGGGACGAGGAGCTTCTTCCGTTGCCAATTGCGTTACCAGCTGTGTAAGATAATGACTGATATCAAAACGTTATCTATGTGACTAATGAGTCGCTGAATACTGATTACACTTTTCAATCATTTTATGCGACCTCAATGCTTGAGGTCACGAGGCTCTAATCAGGTCCTAATTGGCCCTCCTTCAATTATATTATCATCGTGGCAACTTGAAAGACTACAGAGTAGTCCAAAATTAAACATCGTCTGATTTCTGGAGTGCAAAAATGTCAATTTGAGACATGATGCCACTAGTAATGTGAACTGCTCTCTCTCTCTCTCTCTCTCTCTCTGCATGGACACTAATTTAAATTCATGTGATAAAATTAATTAAGTGGTGCACTAAGCACTGATAGGCATCACCTCCCTGTGTTCACTGCATTGTAACTCCCTTGAAAATTAAAAAAAAATAATACCTCCCTCAGATGCAAGAGCAAAAGCAGAAAACGCTGGAAACACTCAGCAGGTGAAAGACTTCTCTGCTGTACAACAACGCCTCCAGCTCCCACCTCTAGCTTTGTTTTTCACATGAGCTTAAAGCAATGTCCCCAGGTTATTTCCTCTGCTGCAAATGAAAAGATAATTTGCTTTTATGGGCTCATAACAATTGTGAATGGAGTCATTGCTTTCCAATATTTAGAATATTTGTATGCAGCTGGTAGAGCTGCTGCCTCACAGTACCACAGACCCAGGTTCAATTCTGATCTCTGCTGTCTTTGCGGCGTTTGCACGTTCCCCGTGTGGCCGCATGGATTTCCTCCGGGTGCTCCGTCTTCCCACCATATCCAAAGACATGCAGATTTGTAGGTTAATTGGACTGTGAAAGATTGCCCCCAATGTGCAGGAAGTGGGTGAGAAAGAGGGATAACATAGAACTGGTGTGAATGTATGATCGGGGTCAGCATGGACTCAGTGGGCTGAAGGGCCTGTTTCCATGGCGCATCTGAGTATTGCAGTTAAGCGGGAGACACAACCTTTCGCTAGTATGTTGGCTAATAGATCAAGGGTATTAAGAAGGGAAATTAAATCGGTGTGCACTTCAGGTGGAAATAACGGGATTAAAAAAGTCTTGATGTGTTTACACATCCATTGCTGCTTGAAGGTCCACTTCAGATTTATAGAAACTCCTCAATATATGGCCAATTTTTGCCCTGTCAATGATCAATGGTGCTTCATTGTCCCATGTGCAAATGTATAGTGATATTCTTCATTTGCACATAGTTCAGTAAAGTATTGCCATAGCTAAGCACAATTCCCAATTAGCAAAGTGTGTAGAAATAGTCCACTAGACCACATGCAATAGGGGCAAGATTCTGGCGCTATTTTCAAAGTCCAGTCCGTGCTCTAGGTCTTATGAGTGGCGCCCGATCTAGGAAAGCCACAGAATACTGCAGGGCCTTCAACCATTACCTTCCTTGAACGTCTGGATCGTCAAGCAAACCAAAGTCCCTCTCCTCAACTGTCCACCTTAGTGCCACTGAGGAGCATCTTGCTGCCGAACAAGACCAGGGTTCATTTTAGGCTTTGCTTCACACATCTCTCCTCATTGAGAGGAAGCGAGGATCAGGACTTGGACAGGCTGGAATTGTGCAAGCAATGTAAAGCTCACATGAATAGAAGTAGTAAGTAAGTATGTAATTTTTATTTATATAGCACTTTTAAATCAAATCACGTTGAAGCCAAAGTGCTTTACAGAGAACAAATTAGATTACCACACATCCATATAAAAGAAAAAAGAAAAAAGACACAACACACTATAGAGTTTAACATGAACGTCCCCCCCACAGCAGAATCAATATTTTCTACTGTGAGGGGAAGGCAGCAAAAAGTCCAGTCCTCCTTCACTTAGTTCACCCGAGGTCGGGGCCTATTTGAGGCCTCTGGAGTCGCCGCAACGGCGGCCCGATGTTATAGGCCCGCTCGCCGGATGATGGAGTTCCGGCGTCGGGAGAACACTCATCAGCGCATTGGAGTAAGTGGAACGGCCGCTTCCTTCCCGGGAAACAGCGGCCTCCGAAGTCCCCAGGCCGCGCTGGTCGGAGCTCCGACTCTGGAGTTCTCGGCGAGAGATCCCAGGCTCTTCAGTGTTCCAAGTCAGCGCCGCCCGAGTCTGGACGCCCGCAGCCACAGCTCTCCGTGATGTTGGAAGTCGGCACTCCGGAGCTACCACACGGTGCTTCAACGCTGCGCCGCCGCCGAAGCTGTAGTCCAAGACGGTCCCGGCAGGAAAACGCCGCTCCAGTTCCGCTGGTAGGCCGACCGCGAAGAGAGGGCGAAGATGCATTCAGTCGGTCTAACCTGTTCTCCTAATCAATCAATACACAGCTGATCTATACCTCACATCCAGTTCTCCATCAACCTTTTAATACCTAAAACTTCCGAACTTCTGAAAGCTATAGTTGAATAGCAACATCTTCCTGCGTAACAACATTCCAAATTTCTGTTCCAGATATTGTATGAAAAGCTACCTTTAATTTCCAGCCGGAAGGTTTGTTTTAAGATTATTTCCGCGTTCTCCCACACCATCAGGGATAGATATCTTTTCCTAATTTATTGTATCCTTTTAAGATTATCCATCAAGTAAATTTCTCTTAAACTCCCAAACCTTGGGAATTTAACTCCAAGTTTAAGCTACCTTTACTCACAACTTAAGCGTGATATAGTGTACGCCAGCATGTCAGGCAGCATCTGTGGATAAAAAAACAAAATAAGGTATCTGTTTTTAGGGAGGGCTGTTCCATGCCACCACTGCCTAGCCTCAGTGCTGATACCTCCAGGATCCAGCCTGTAGTCCAGACTCTCCACCCTAAGAGAATGGTCTTTTCCCAAGTTATTCACACTCTCTCACACGATCCTGAAATTCTACCACGTCCAATTCCTACTGGACCTTCCGCAGAATCTTTCCCTGAATTCTGCCGTGCCTACACCAAACCCTTGCCCAATTACACACAAATATCCTCTGAATACAGCTCAATTGGGTATTTTACTTCCTGATTCCTATTGTCCAATCTTGCAATTCATCATTTTATGCCACTATTCAATGTATTGAAGTATTCAAACCTAGCTGCGATCATCTCTTGCCAGTGCATTAGCTGTCTCTTAACCATCACGTCCATAGTACAAGATGAAAGACTCGTGTTGGGAAGTGTGCCAATATTATTCATGGGTGACACCAGGCACCTCATGTAGGATAGAATTTTGTTGCTATTGGGTTCTTGTGATAAAGGGATCTGCACAGCATCAATTTAATGTCTGTCTGACAGTACATTTCTTGGTCAATCTCCTACATACGTTTATCCTTAGCCAGACCCTGTAAAGTTGTAAAGCTCAATGCCTGCAATTGTGTAGAGTTAATCCAATGCAGGCACGTGAAGCAAGAAATAACTTCCGTATTTTTCACCAATTCAAGATGTCTTAAATTCTCTTTAATCATTTAGTACTTTGAACTGTAATCATTGTTGTAATGCAAGAGGTTTACCATCGCTGTTATGTACACAAAGCTACAATAAACCCCTGTGGGATAAGAGAGTAGATCTTTAATCTTAGCAATGCTGAGTGAGGGTTTTACATCAGTGAGGCCATTGGGAGGAATGGAGTGATCTTCTAGGAATTGTCGCACAGTTCGATCCTGACTATGGGTGCCATCTGTACAGAGTTTGTACATTCTCCCTGTGACCACATGGGTTTTCTCCAGATGCTCCGATTTCCTCCCACATTCCAAACACGTGCAGGTTTCTAGGTTAATTGACTTTTGTAAATTGTCCCTAATATGTAGGATAGAACAAATGTAGGAGTGAACATTGGTCAGCACAGACTCGGTGGGCCGAAGGGCCTGTTTCCACTCTGTATCTCTAAACTAAAAATAAAGTATTTGGGTGTAAAGCACATGTGGTATGTTCTTTATTGAATTAATACTACTTTGAGAAACTTCTCTTAATTCTTTGCCTATAATATGCTCGTCATTAGAAACTTCCAATATTTCTTTTTTTAACTAGAAATCAGAAGACAATATTAGTTAAATCAACTATGAAGTTTTTGGATTCAAGCAACAATGCAGGTGATTCATTAATGCCCCTAGAAGGTCTTGGTCTGGACCTAATGACACATAATTAACCTTTAGCTGCCCTCTGATGTTCCACCATGTTGCTACAAAATGAATTGGGTCTGAAGAAGGATTTTGGCCCGAAACGTTGCCTATCTCCTTCGCTCCATAGATGCTGTTGCACCCGCTGAGTTTCTCCAGCATTTTTGTGTACCTGCTACAAAATGAATGATTAGTGGTCAAAAAGACCTGGCATTGTATATTCAAGATGATTAGGAATGTGCAATGAAGACCAATGATACAGGAGTGGGTGGAAGGATATATTGTGATGAGGATATTGCAACTCTGCAGTGGAGTGAAGATAGGTTGATTAAATGGGTGAAAACTTTTCAAATAGAGTTTAGTGCGAGACAGTGTGAGGTCATAAGAGGATTCCAAAGGCAGATTACTATGTAAATGGCTGGAGACTGCAAATGTGTGAAGTGTAACAGAATATGTGTTCTAGTGCATCAGTCACAAAAAGTCAACAGGCAGGTGGAAAAAAATGTTATGATAACAAACAGAATATTGTCCTTTGTTGCAAAGGTGATGGAGTTTCGAAATAGGGAAGTTTTGTTACAATTGTACAGGATGTTGGTGAGGCCTCACTGGAATACTGCTCACAGTGATGGTCTCCATCCAAGTAGTTTTGGGCAAAGGTTTTCACCCATTCGCCCAGTCCTTTTGTGGAGCTCGGAAGCAGCAGCAATCAATCAGAAACAGGGAGAAGAGATTAAAAGATAAATGTTAGGTTATCCACTTTGGTAGCAAAAGGGCCCATTCGGCCCTTTGAGCCAGCACCGCCATTCAATGTGATCATGGTGATCATCCCCAATCAGTACCCCGTTCTTTGCCTTCTCCCTTGACTCCGCTATATTTAAGAGCCCTATATAGCTCTCTCTTGAAAGTATCCAGAGAAACTGGCTTCCACCGCCCTCTGAGGCAGAGAATTCCACAGATCACAACTCTCTTGTGAACAAGTGTTTCCTCGGCTCGTTCTAAATGGCTTACTCCTTATTCTTAAACAGTGGCCCCTGGTTTCTGTAATCCCCCCAACATCGGGAACATGTTTCCTGCCTCTACGTGTCCAAACACTTAATAATATTATATGTTTCAATAAGATCTCCTCTCATCCTCCTAAACTCCAGAGTATACAAGCCCAGCCGCTCCATTCTCTCAGCATATGACAGTCCCGCCATCCTGGGAATTAACCTTGTGAACCTACGCTGCCTCCCCTCAATAGCAGAGGTGTGGAGACTAGCTGATCAGAAATATTTAAAAGGGATATATTTGAACAACCAGGAGATTCAAAGCTGGCCCAGAGGAGTTGAGGCCTGGTGCAGATCAAACATGATCTTGGTGAATGATAGGGCAGGCTAGAGGCTCCTATTTTCTTATGTCCTAGTTTTCTTAACTGGCCTCACCAGCTCTGATTATACCATGAGCTCAAATTTAAATAACAGCGGCATAAAGGAGCAGCCCTTTAGAGATCGTCATCTGCTAAACATTATCCACACGTTCCTTACATTACATCATTTCAGTCGTATGTCTTACGCTGCAAAGCATTTTGAAATCGTGAAAGGCACAAAGAATTGCAGGTTTCTTTCTTTTTCTGCAATCCCAGCTTCTATTGCTCCATTGAACACAAACAAAAACTCTTTCAGTGAAGGGGATGAGTGTCAGGCAAGTACTATAAACTAAATGCATCCCTACTTTAAATGATCCACAGCTGAATGCTCACAATTTGTTTTTCCTCCATCCCAACCCCCACATCCATTGAAAAAAAAATAATTACAACTGTCCACGTGAAAAGATATGCAGCTGAAACTTTGTTTAAAAAAACCTTCATTCTTTGAAGTACAAGGAACGTGGTCTAGGAATCCCAAGAGTCTGCTATTCAAATTGGATGATGGAAGTCAAGTTTGCTTGATGAAGTGCATCAGGAGTGAATGTTGTCTAGCTGGTTACTTTGGCTATGAAGTGCTGCTTGTGATTAGTAATACCAGCTAAAGGTACCGAGTTCATAGTGGTGGGGCAGGGTGGGAGAGGCAGCCATTCAACCACTATATATCTATCCAGTTACGAACATTGCAGAATGAACAAACCCTTTTTCACAGGAAAAAATAAACCAAAATGTTTATCACAACATTTAAAAGGTGTTTGGACAGGTACATAGATAGGAAAGGCTTGGAAGGATTTCTGGATAAACGCAGCCTAATAGGACTAGTGTAGATGGGGCATCTTGGTTGATGTGGGCATGTTAGGCCGAAGGGCCTGTTAGTTTTGTTTATTGTCATGTGTACCGAGGTGCAGTGAAAAGATTTTTGTTGCGTGCTATCCAGTCAGCGGAAAGACTATACGTGGTTACAATCATGCAGACCACAGTGTACAGATACAGAATAAAGGGAATAACGTTTAGTGCAAGATAAAGTCCAGTAAAGTCTGATTAAAGATAGTCCGAGGGTCTCCAATGAGGTAGATGGTAGCTCAGGACTGCTCACTAATTGGTGATAGGATGGCTCAGTTGCCTGATAACCGAACCTTGATAACTGTTTCCATGCTGTAGGACTGTGACTCTATGAAACACCAGTGAACAAAGGGGACAGGAAAATCCTTGTTGATCATCCAAGCTATATAATGACTGTGGTTGTGGACCACAACCCTTTTCCAACCCCTAAAGGGCCTGTCCCACTGTACGAGGTAATTCAACCTCGGAGGATTACGGAGAATTACGGTAATAGCCACTCGTAGGTACTCGGGGCTCTCGTGGACATTTTTCAACAATTTGAAAAATCTTCCCAAGTACCTGCGGTTAGCGTTACGAGCCGCTAAGAGACGTCCCGAGCTCCGACGTACCTGCTACGTACATTCTACGTACTTAAACTCGGGAGAGCTCTTGAATTACCTCGTACAGTGGGACAGGCCCTTAACACCAATACATTCCCTGCAAAATACAGTGTGCCCGGCCTGGTATGGACTACGAATCCTCCAGAGTTTTGTTTAAATATATCAATATGCAGTAAGCTTGTTTGAAAAGAAAGCAAGTGCTGGGATGTTTTTGAAGCTTTAATATTTCCTGCCTAAAATATAACCTAACTGTGAAGTGCAATTGATGATGATATCTTTTTTCCACTGAAACTTTATTAAAGGAAAGGAGCTCTTGACGTTCTGCACAATCACCTGCTCTGTGGCACTTTCCAGAGACACAAATTCAATCCTTACCTCCATTGCTGTCCATGCGGAGTTTGCGCAGTTTGCACATTCTCACTGTGACACATGGATTTCCTCCAGGTGCTCCAGTTTCCTCCCACAGCTCAAAGGTGTGCAGGTTCGGTGCCTAATTGGCCACTGTAAATTGCCGCTAGTGTGTAGGTCAGGGAAAGTGTTGTGCTGAAAGGAAATATAAAATATGGAGTGTAATTCAGAATTTATTACCTCATTACATTAAATATTAAAACCACAGACAGATCCCAGGCAGGAGTGGGGAAGACAGGTTAAGCCTGTTGGCTCAGGCTGGATGAGGAGTGACAGCACAAAACTTTGTGTTATAATAATAATAATAATGATAAACTTTATTACGGACTCGAGGTCCAGACAAGGGGCAACATTACATTAAAAAAATGCATTGCATATTAAATATTATAAAGTACATATAAAATCTTAGTATATCACATAAAAGCAACATAAATTATATATTTAAAAAAAAACACAATACATATGTTAAAAATCCAGATTAAAAGAATGATCAATGTCCTACAATGAGACAACGATACCAGTGTCTCCACAGCTTAGATCAAAGGAGGTTTAGGTTTACATTTGTTATTGGCAAGTTCCAAAATACAGTGAAAGCTTTGTTTTGCATGCTATCCAAACAGGTATATTAGATATACCATACATAGATACATTCTGTTCAAGCTCAAGTGCAATAGATAGAGTGAAGGGGAGAAAAGAGATTTAGAAGAGCAGAGCGATTATATCGGATGGTCGTAGACCCTGCTCTGGAAAGAGTCGCCATGCTCCAGCGCCATCTTGGGTAATGTTAGGAGAGTCTACCATTGTTTATTTAAAGTAGAAGTTTACCTTAAACATAAAACCTCCCAGCAACAAAGGTAGTGGAGGTAAAGGTGTTTGGTCAGTCAGTAGGAGATGTGATCAAGTGGATCACAGGCACAGGGCTGTAAGCAGGGGATGGTGACATGATGAGTCACTGTCTGAAACATACCATTGTCAGAGGATGTCTCTCGACACAGGTGAGAGGACGGCCCAGGATTCTACTCTGGGAGAGGAAGTGGTATCCTACTTTCAGCTGCATTTTCTCAACCTCAATTATTTTATCACGGAATATAATTTTTTTTTGTCCAGATCAGGACATTTAAATAAAAATTGATTATCACATATAAGCCAGAGTCAGAATAAATAAGTGTCCTTCAGTGGAAGATGGAGCTAGTAGATACTTCAGGGGTCAGGTCTTGGCCCTTGGTTATTTACTGTTTATATTAATGACCCGGAGGAGAGGGCAACATGGAAGGTTTTGATATTTGTTGATGACACAAGAATAGATGGAAGGTCATGATGTGATGAGGATATTCTGACTAATGGGATTGTAAACAGAGTGAATTTTTATTTCAAAATAGACTTTATTCAGGTAATAAATATATATAATCCATATACCGTGCAAACAAAAAACTCCATCCGACATCCTCGGAGGCAATACAAGCATTCAATTTACTGAATTCACTCCCCAAATCGCAAATTTTCACCCCACACCCTTGCCACTCATGTGGCCCACTGGCGTGAAATTCCTTCCCTTTTTTTGAGGGGCATCTCCACCACACCCTGCCCCCCATGTCCAGCAGTGGAAGGACCCTAATGAGTGGGTGATTTGTTGGCAGATGGAGTAAAATGCTTCGAAGTGTGAGCTCGTGCACTTTGTTAAAAGGAATCAAAAGGCAGATTGTTATCTAAAGGTAAAGATACCTCAAATGACTACAAGAGACATAAGTGTTCCTGTGCATGAATCAACAAGATTTTAGCAGGCAGGTGTAGCAGGTAGTTAAAAAGGCAAATGGCACATCGACATTTATTGCAAAGGGACTGGAGTTTTGAAGTAGGGACGTTTTGTTACGATTATACGGAGTTTGGGCGAGGCCTCGACTGGAGTACTGATGGTGGAGACATACTGTAATTTCATGATAAGAGTCTGTAGTAATTACAGAGGAATTTCTGCTCGCAGAGGCGTTCCCCTACTTTTCAGTTTATGTCCAATTCTGTACTAGAAGGGAGTCAGAGGTGTTTATAACTATCTCATAGCTGCCAGTATTTTGTATGGAAATGCAATACGAATACGGAAATACGAATTCACGTGGTTAAATCTGGATTTATTTTTTTAAACCATTCACGTTGTTAAATACGTACTTAAAAAAAAAAGACAATGGGTAATCGTTACGAGTCACTGCTGCACCAGCCATGAAACAATTTGTTAACTAACCACTGTAGCACTTGTTAACAGCCAATAGTTACAATGTGTCATCAATACATCGATCCACATTCCTCAGTAAATATAATTGTGTTTTGACAAGTATTAATGACGCCACGTTCCTTTGAATAAATTCACGGGAGAATTTCTTAAAAACTCACTGTCATTGAGGGCTCCGGAACCGCGAGCACGGCTTCTTCCTGGTGTGCAGGTAAAGTCATTCACCCACGTTATTTTATTATTCTCTCGCTCTCTCTCTCTCTTTTTCTCTCTCCCCTCTCAATCTCCCTTCATCCCTCGTTCTCTCACTGTGTGTCTCTGTCTTTCGCTCTCTCCCTTCCTCCCTCTCTCTCTCGCGCGCTCTCTCTCCCGCTCCCCATCTCATCTCTCTCTCGCTCTCACTCCCACTCTCTCTCATCCTCTCGCCTCAGCATTTCCGGAATTATTTGGCGTTTTGCGGGGATGGCTGCATCTGCGGTTCCTTTCTGTTAGGGGGGGGAGCCCTGGCCCTTGGCGGCTCCTGGTCCATTCCCTCTGCGGGTGCCGTCTGGCCCGCTGAGATACTCCAGCACTCCAGTGTTTTTTGTTTGGCTCTGGAGTTGAAGGTGGACACGGGGGGCAGGGGGGGCTCAGCGGGATGGGCAGTGGCTCTGGGGAGTGGCTGATATTTCGGGTCGAGATCTTTCTTCAGACAATCACAAGTACTCTCACCGACGAGAGTTCAGTTCAGTCTGAAGAAGGGTCTTCTCTCCAGAGTCGTTGCCTGTCCTGCTGAGTTACTCCAGCTTTATGTCTATCTTTATGTCTATCTCCAGCACTCTGAGTTAAATAAAAAACACAGAGTGCTGGAGGAACTCAGCGGGCTAGGCGGCATCTGTGGAGGGAATGGATTGGAGTTGTTTCGGGCCACGGTTCTTCGTCAATAGGAAGGAACTGCAGATCAAAGATACTAGAGCGGATACTAGCACATAATCTACAAACCTGCACTTCTTTGTAGTGTGGTAGGAAACGGGCAATCCCGAAGTAAACCCACGCAGGTCACAGAGAGAACGTACAAACTCCGTACAGACAGCACCCGTAGTCAGGATTGAACCTGGGTCTCTGGCTCTGTGAGGCAGCAACTCTACCGCTGTGACACCATACCACCGTGTATACAAGGTTAACAGTAATTCAGTTACTGGTTGGTTGTAAACATGGGGGCATACTCCAGTGCAATTATTCTTTTTGTATCTCCTGCCCTCCCACAGTGACTAATGTGGAAAGGTCACAGGATAATTGCCTGTCTACAGGACCTGACATGAGCCTCCACAGCCATCACAATCTTTATAATAACTCATTGCATAATTGGCTCTTTAGGACAAGGAATAAGGAGGGTGGAGGCCATTCAGCCCATTGAGGCGATGTTGGCTCTCAGAGGAGTCTTGTCAGATCCATTCGCTGCCCCAAACCTATTTCCCTGTAACCCATTCTGCCTCATATACCAATCAACTCCCACACCAACCTACACCCCCACAACTTCCTTGTCATTCTCTTGCACTTAGGATAATTCAAAGTATTCAATGATCCTACCAGGAAGTCGACGCGATGTGGATGGGATGTGGAGAGCACCCGGGAAAAGCCCAAGCGATCGCAGGAAGAACGTACAAGTTCCACACAATGCTTGAGGTCAGAATGGATTCTGGGTCTAGTAGCAGCACTACCTGCCGTGCCACTGTGCTACTGCTAGACAGCCCCTCTCATGGTATATGGGTATAACACAGATTTATTTTAGTTTAGAGATACAGTGCCCGTTAGCCCACCAAGTAAGCACTGACCAGCAATCCCCGCACACTAACACTATCTACACACACTAGGGACAATTTGCAATGTTATCAAGCCACTTAACCTACAAACCTGTACGTCTTTGGAGCGTGGGAGGAAACCGGGGCACCCGGAGAAAGCCTATGCGGGTCACGGGGAGAAGGTACAAACTGCATACAGAAAGCACCCGTGGTCAGGCGCTGTAAGGCAGCAACTCTACCTTTGCGCCACCGTGCCACCCCTTTGATGCCAGCTCTGAGAACCAATACTTAAATCTCTGTTCGCAGGGAAGAGTTTCAACTGTGCACCTTCCAACTCAGAGATGGGAGTGATACCACTGAGCAAGGTCTGAGGAAGGGTTTCGACCCGAAACGTTGCCCATTTCCTTCGTTCCAGAGATGCTGCCTCACCCGCTGAGTTTCTCCGGCATTTTTGTCTACCACTGAGCTAATGGCTGCTTGCAATTGAAGTAAACAGCCAAATCAAATATTGTTCCTTCTTTCCAAACTGGTTATTGTTGGCTCAGATTCCTCTTCACTTCACAGAAACTTGAGTTCAAATAGATGTGAACTGGTTAAAAAACAATCTAGTAAAAGGAACAAAGCTCAAAACTACCATTAAAAGAGTGCAATTATCTTGATACTAGCCTTTCTCCAGCTAAGTGTCACATTTCCTTTGATATTATGCAGTCTGGTCACAGATAATGTTACAGGTATACTGTTAGTTCAAGAATAAACTCATTGAAGAAGCAGAGGAGAAGTGAATGGAGAATTTGGTGAGAATGACAGATTTACTGTGGAATTAAAGGATACCCTTTTGTCTTATTTGACACGTTCTGTGGACCTTTGATCCTCGCATTACAACAAATAAAATAAGCTTCTCTAAATGACCGTTTAGTTTGGAACTCTGACGTCTTTGCTCTCATCTGCACCTGCACCAGCTGCACACTAGACAAAAGTCATCATCATGACAAAACCCTCATCATGTTGAGCTTCCAAGGTTATGCAGACAAAGGTGGAGTTGAATATGCCCCCATGTCACCTATAATAAAAAACACTGGAAACACTCAGCAGATCAGACACAAGAAACTTTGAGGTGAAGCAATGATTCAAATATCCTGCTCTCTGCTGGAAACTTCACTTGGCTACAAATTCAGTGGCTTCAAAAAAACATTGTTTCATTGGGATCTTTAGTCCTAGAGCACAGAGCCTTCAGCCCTTCATGTCTAGGCCAACCATCAGGTACCCGGCTAAACTAATCCCATTTCCCAGCAGCAGTTCCAAAGCTTACAATGACTTGGTGATTCAAGTGGTCATCTAGATACTTTTTAAATGTGATGGAAGTATCTGCCTCCTCAGGTAGTGTGTGCGACAGATTGTAACTACCCCCTTCGTCAGATTCTCTCTCAAACTCTTGCTCTTTATGTCAAACCTATGTCCCCTTGTCTTAGACAATTTTGTCATGGAGAAAAGTTCTTATGACTTTCCCTATCTATACTTCACATCATTTTACATATCTCTGACAGCTCATTCCGCAGTCACCTCCATTACAAGGAAAACATATCCAAACTCTCCGGTGTCTCCTCATAACCAAGGCAACATTCTGGTTAATCTCCTCTGTACTCTCTGCTGTACTGTTACATCCTTTGTCGAATGTGGTGACCAGAATTGCTCATAAGACTCCAATTGTGGACAAACCAATGTTTTATAAAAGAGAAAATAGACACAAAAAGCAGGAGTAACTCAGCGGGACAGGCAGCGTCTCTGGAGAGAAGGAATGGGTGACGTTTTGGGTCGAGATGCTTCTTCAGGCCAGAAATGTCACCTATTCCTTCTCTCCAGAGATGCTGCCTGTCCCGCTGAATTACTCCAGCTTTTGGTACCTATCTTTAGTTTAAACCAGCATCTGCAGTTTCTTCTTACACAATGTTTTATAAAGATACTAGACCAAGTGGGACCTGTTGGGTCGCGTCCCCTCAACGTGGGGGGTGGGGGCGACCTATGGCATCACACACACACACTAACCAAACCCTTACACACACTAACCACCTCCCCACACACACACTAACCACCCCCATTGATATATTTTACCCCATCCCCCGTATAGCCCCCAACTTGCAGGCTAGAGAGGGAGGGAGTAGAGAGAGAGGGACACAAAGGCACACAAAGTGACACAGAGAGGGACACAGAGAGGGACATTGGCACAGAGAGGGACACAGAGGCATAGAGAGGGACACAGACTCACAGAGAGGGACACAGAGGCAAAGAGAGGGAGGGGGAGGGAGGGGGGTGAGAGAGGAGGGGGAGAGAGAGAGGGGGGAGAGAGGGGGGGAGAGAGAGGGGGAGAGAGAGGGGGGGAGAGAAGGGGGGGAGAGAGGAGGAAGAGACAGGGAGGAGAGAGGGGGAGAGAGGGGAGAGAGAGAGAGGGGGAGGAAAGAGGGGGAGGAGAGAAGGAGGAGAGACAGAGGGGAGAGAGAGAGAGAGGGGGGAGAGAGGGGAGGGGGAGAGAGGGGGAGAGAGGGGAGGGGGAGAGAGGGGAGGGGAGAGAGGGGAGGGAGAGAGAGGGGAAGGGGAGAAACCTGAACCGAGGCGCAAGCCGAGGCTCGAGCGAGTGTGGACCAAAGGAGCGGCGGTTGGGCCGACGCAGTCTTCAGCTATGATCTTTGGTGTTCAGTCGACAGGGCGACTTTTGAACAACGGGGGGGGAGGGAGGGGGGGGAGGTGACGTCAGTCGCAGCGTGAGCAGACGGCAGGCGGGCAGATCCATTGTCACGTCAACAGCGAAAAACAGGCGTTTTGATTTCAAAGTTTGATCTTATTTGTGAACATTTTTATTAATAACTCAAGTAATAAAGCACAAAATTTTCAGGTAAGCCGATTTCGGACTCCAGTGTTTAAATCTCTACCAGAATATGTAAAAATGTTCCCGTTCGCGCATCGTTTTTTAAAGGAGATGTGAAAACACACAAACAAATAAATACACACACACAGCACACACACACATCCACATCGATGATCAGAGTTTTATAGTTATATACTAGACCAAGTGCAGACCTGTTGGGTCTGTTCCCGCAACGTGCGGTTGTGAGGGGAGGGGCGACCTGAGGCGTCACACACACACTAACCAACCTCTCACACACACACACACACTAACCACCCCTCACACACACACACACACTAACCACCCCATTGATATTATATTAAGAAAGGAGGGAGGAGAGGGGTAGGGCCGCCCAGCAGCCGTCGGCCTCAGAGTGAGCCTCAGCTCCATGGCCTCGCATCCTCGGCGATTCGGGGAGGGGGGGGGGGAGGGTGGAGTGGACGGGCGGGGGTGATGCCGAGTGAGCCTGTGGGCCAGGCGTACGCGGTCAAGACGGTGCGTATGACGTCAAGATGCTGCGTACGACATCAAGACGCTGCGTATGCCCGTCGAGACGCTGCGTACGCCCTCAATGCGACTGTGGGCCGACAGGCCGTTGACGCACAGGATTTTCGGACGGTGCAAGCGTGCGGGCCGCCAGCGACGGCGAAAAGCAGCAGGGGAAGAGCCGTTGTTTGGCTTCTGCCAGCGTGACAGAGCCGGGCCGGGGGGGGGGGGGGGGGTGGAGGAGAGCCGGGCGGCAGCAGCCGTTATGGTCGCACAGGTGCCATGAGGGGTGGCGAAAAAAAATGAGTGAGTGGGGGGGGGGGGTGGGGAAGGATTTTATGAAAATGTGTACAGAAATATGACTACATTTAATGAGGAGTGGATGAGCGAATGTAAAAGTGAAATCGCTAGCGAAATGGTAAAAATCTCGGCGTTTTAGCGTCTGGTTTTGGCGGAGTAACGAATCAAAGGCCAAAAATATGATAAGGATATCAAACCATCCTGTTCTTTAGTTTATGATCCAGGTAATAAAGGAAAGCACCCTATGTAAACGGTGTTAAATAAAGACAAATCTTCCTTTCCACCAAAATTTCTCCTCTTTTTCATCCATCACTTTATTTTGAGCATTGTTCACTACCTTGGTATATAATAGACAAGCCATAGCCAATCAAATAAAACTGGAATGAAGGCACTATCTTTGTCTTCTGGGTGAATTCACCGTTAATATTTGGTAATATCCTCAATTAACCGTCGGTCAAACCACATTTTGGAAATATTCCACACCATTTCAGTGACATTCCAAGTTAAGTGAAAAAGGTAGGTAGACATAAAATGCTGGAGTAACTCAGTAGGACAGGCAGCATCCCTGGATAGAAGGAATGGGTGACGTTTTGGGTCGAGACCCATCTTCCATGCCCTAAGTGAAAAGATGTTCATTGGATATCTACACTTCAGCTGCAGCAAGTAATTCAAAGCCAATTCACTTGTTAGCAGATCTCCCCAGTGCTGCTCAATGTCATTTGGACATGACACCATCACAAGGGATATCCAACTAGGAGTGGAGTGTGCATTCCCGGGGTGCGGTAAACCCGTCAGGAGCAGATCACTCGATATTTAAACTTTAATTCAGACTTAATTTAGAGATACAGCACGGAAACCAGCCCTTTAGCCCACCGAGCCCGCACCAACCAACTATCACACCACACACTGCATTATCCTACATGCCGGGACAATTTACAATTTCTAGAAGCCAATTAACCTACAAGCCTGTATGTCTTGTTGTGGGAGGAAACCGGAGCACTGGGAGAAAACCCATGTGGTCACAAACCAAACAGGTCACAAACTCCGTACAGGCAGCACCATTAGTCAGGATCTAACCCAGACCTCTGGCACGGTAAAGCAGTAACTTTACCGCTGCACCACTGTGCCACACAATTTATTCAACTCACTTATTGCCTGTACTTTTACTGGGATTTAACATAGAATCTTTTACAATACAAATGTAGAGGTGACTGTTTTTGTAAATTTATTGCACAGTATAACAAGAACACCTTCAGCATACAAAAGCATCCTAACATGTAATATACTGTCTCAACATGTACGACACAGCGAGGCAGTATATTGAGCCTTTGAGCAAACATATTGTGGTCCTGCAGATCTGATTGCCTTGATCAGCAGATGCCTCCGTGGACTAGTTTCTTGTGAATTAACAAAGGCCATGATTGCAATCAGCAAAGATAAAGATAGAAGCCGATGGAAGATTGTCTTTTCATAAAGCAAAGGAAAGAATGTAAAGACAATGAAAAGCAGAAACTGAAAAGCACCGAATGATTTCCTTCAGCTAAGCAGATGGGAGCAATCAGACTGGCGGTAGATGAAGAGTGCATTTGAAGAAAGTGGGAAGTACCTGAAGCAACTGAAACAATTTAATAAACTGTTAACAATATCAACTGGTCACGTTTCCAATAACGGCCTGGCCTGTGTTGGGAATGTAGTTAGACAAACCTGCATCAGAAGAGCTCCAGTCACAGATGCAAAGAAATGATGCCTCCTTTTGCTGAAAATAAAATGATTGTTTTTCTGAGACTGATTCAACCTGGCTTTGAAAATCAGCACCTGATTGGAGAAGAATTCTTCATCATTAAATATCCAACCTACTGTCTCAACCCGAAACATCACTCATTCCTTCTCTCCAGAGATGCAGCCTGTCCCACAGAGTTACTCCAGCATTTTGTGTCTATCTCCAACCTACTGCCTGTGGATTCAGCGGGATTTAACTTACATAGATACATAGATACATAGACAATATGTGCAGGAGTAGGCCATTCGGCCCTTCGAGCCAGCACCACCATTCAATGTGATCATGGCAGATCATCCACAATCAGTACTCCGTTCTTGCCTTCTCCCCATACCCCTTGATTCTGGTAGCCCTAAGAGCTCTATCTAACTCTCTTTTGAATGCATACAGTGAATCGGCCTCCAGTGCCTTCTGTGGCAGAGAAATCTACAAATTCACACCTCTCTGTGTGAAAAAGTTTTTCCTCATCAACATGTTTCCTGCATCTAGCATGTCCGATCCCTTAATAATTTTATATGTTTCTATAAGATATCCTCTCATCCTTCTAAATTCCAGCGAATATAAGCCCAGTCGCTCCATTCTTTCATCATATGACAGTCCCGCCATCCCGGGAATTAACCTTGAGAAACCTACGCTGCACTCCCTCAATAGCAAGAATGTCCTTCCTCAAATTAGGAGACCAAAATCGCACAATGCTTTAGGTGTGGTCTCACTAGGGCCCTGTACAACTGCAGAAGGACCTCTTTGCTCCCATACTCAACTCCTAATTCAATACCATATCCCCAACCAAACTCATCTCCAAAACTCCTGGACCTAGGAGTCAGCACTCCCCTCTGCAACTGGATCCTCGACTTCCTGACCCATAGACCCAAATCAGTGAGGATAGGTGACAAATAATAATTCTCAATACCAGGTGCCCTGCAATGGTTTGTCCTCAGCCCTATACTATCCTTCCTATGGACTCATGACCATAGAAACATAGAAACATAGAAACATAGAAAATAGGTGCAGGAGGAGGCCATTCGGCCCTTCGAGCCAGCTCCGCCATTCATTGTGATCATGGCTGATCGTCCCCTATCAATAACCTGTGCCTGCCTTCTCCCCTTATCCCTTGACTCCACTAGCCCCTAGAGCTCTATCTAACTCTCTCTTAAATCCATCCAGTGACTTGGCCTCCACTGCCCTCTGTGGCAGGGAATTCCATAAATTCACAACTCTCTGGGTGAAAACGTTTTTTTCTCACCTCAAGCTTAAATGACCTCCCCTTTATTCTAAGACTGTGGCCCCTGGTTCTGGACTCACCCAACATTGGGAACATTTTTCCTGTATCTAGCTTGTCCAGTCCTTTTATATTTTTTTATATGTTTCCATAAGATATCCCCTCATCCTTCTAAACTCCAGTGAATACAAGCCTTGTCTTTTCAATCTTTCCTCATATTCAGTATTCAGTATTTAATTTAATGTCATTTTAACTGAGTACTTACATACACAGATGAAACAAAAAAAAAATGTTTCTCAATCAGTTCCCGTCAGTGCAGTTAATAAAAACAGAATAAATACATATAGCTTTTAAAATTAAAATTACCATATCTAAAATAGGCCTAAAAATCGAAATAAAACAGACATTCAGACCGAACAGTGGCTTTGCTTTGACAGGTGTCTAGCTGTCAAAGTATGGGCGAGGTTAGATGTGTTGGTGTATGATATATGGGGAGGGGACACAGTCCGTTAACCAGTCTTATTGCCTGTGGGAAGAAGCTGTGGAGCATCCTGCTGGTTTTGCAGCTGATGCTCCTGTACCTCTTCCCAGATGGCAGAATGGAGAAGATGTGGTGTGATGGATGATAGGGGTCCTTAATAATGGAGATGGCTCTGCTGATGCTCTGCTTCTGATAGATCTCCAACAGGAAAGGGAGTGGGGCACCAATGATCCTCTGGCTGTCTTCACTATCCTGTTAAGTTGGTTTTGCTCATAAGCCTTGCAGCTCCCAAACCAGGAAGTGATGCAGTAGGTCAATATACTCTCGATGGTGCCCCTGTAGAAGGTCCTTAGATGAACAGTAGGGAGACCTGCTTTCCTTAGTCTCTGGAGAGGGTGGAGCCGCTGCTGAGCTCTTTTGATCACTGCTGTGGTGTTGGTCGTTGAGGTCAGGTCATCCGCCAGGTGAAGTCCCAAGAACTTCACACTGCTGACCCTCTCCACAGCAGCACCATCAATATGCAGCGGAGTGTGATGTTGTTTTCCAGCCCTCCTGAAATCGATCACCATTTCCTTTGTCTTTTCCACATTGAGGGTGAGATTGTGAGATCTGCACCACTCCGTAAGCAGCTCCACCTCCATCCTGTATGTCGACTCATTGTTGTCACTGATGAGACATATATGACAGTCCCTCCATCCCAGGGATCAATCTCGTGAACCTACGCTGCACTGCTTCAATCACAAGGATGTCCTTCCTCAAATTAGGAGACCAAAACTGTACACGATACTCCAGAGGTGGTCTCACCAGAGCCCTATACAACTGCAGAAGAACCTCTTTACTCCTATACTAAAATCCTCTTGTTATGTCGGCCAACATTCCATTAGCTCTCTTCACTGCCTGCTGTACCTGCATGCCAACTTTCAGTGACCGGTGTGCAAGGATGCCCAGGTCTCGCTGCACCTCCACCTTACCTAACCTAACCCCATTGAGATAATAATCTGCCCCCTTGTTTTTGCCGCCAATGAGGCCAAATTCTGCTCTAACTCCACTTAAAGATTTGCAGATGACACCAATGGGTCAGATCTTGAATGATGAGCTGGAGTACAAGAAGGAGATAAGAACATGGTAACATGATCTCAAGGCACCAACCTCACCCTCAATATCATCAAGATGTAGAAACCAGTTATTGACTTCAGGAAGTCATGTATACATGAAGAAAAACATTTTTCACCCAGAGAGTTGTGAATCTGTGGAATTCTCTGCCATTGAAGGTAGTGGAGGCAATCCACTGGATGTATTCAAGAGAGAGTTATATATTGCTCTTAGGGCTAACGAAATCAAGGGATATGGGGAGAAAGCAGGAACGGGGTACTGATTTTGGATGATTAGCCATGATCATATTGAATGGCGGTGCTGGCTCGAAGGGCTGAATGGCCTACTCCTGCACCTATTTTCTATGTTTCTAAACATCTTTCTATTTGTTAGAGCTTCCTTCTGCCTATCAGGACTGGATGCCGGACTGTTGGTCGTGTGCTTTTCATCCTCATTACTCAAGATTTCAGGATGAAAAATGAGTATGAACCTATCTTGCATCTGTTAATCAACTCTGGAGTAATTTCTTGACAACTTGTCTGGAGATTGAGTTTTTGAATAAGAATGGACTCTCACCTCACTCCCCCACCCACCAAGTGATCCCCACTTCCTTGCCTCCCAGTTTGAGATTTATACAGTCAGTAGGACCAGTATTATGTCTTTACGTGCAGTACATTCTCCGAGTGATGATGAGAATGGAAGTGATCATTTCCTAAATGAAAATAAATGTTAAACTGATGAACACTTTCAAAAGTATGCATTTAAGTGGAGGCCTTAATTGCTTTAGTTCTCAGAGAGGGCATTCAATAATCATTACTCATTCTAAGCACCATAATAGGATTCAGAAACTACTAACATTTGAAGGGTGAGGCCACCTGCTGTCTCATTCCCAACACATGAATAAATATATAGGCACTGGAGTTCTGCATGTGATTTAGCACGCTGTAAGCCCAATTACATAACCATCCATGTCATCCGTGTTATGATGTTCATTTCAAACTTCTCAAAGCAGTTTAACACTCAGTAATGTAGACCAAGGTAAACTGGCCTTCAAACAGAGTGGTTAAATGTGCTTCTCGGAAATCCGTGTTCATGGTAAAGTGCGGAAGAAGGGAAGTCAGTGAGATGAAAGGAAGTCAGTGAGATCTTTAGTTTTTAGAGGTACAGCATGGAACCAGGTCCTTTGACGCACTAGGTCCACGCCGACCATCAATCGCCCACTTGCACTAGTTCCATGTTATTGCACTTTCTCATCCACTCCGTACACACTAGTGGCAATGTACAAAGGCCAATTAACCTACAAACCTGCACGTCTTTGGGATGTGGGGAGGAAATCGGTGCACCTGGTGGTAACCCACCCGATCATAGGGAGAACGTGCAATAACTCCACACAGACAACAATCGAGGTCAGGATCGAATTCGGGTCTCCGAATGGCTGTACCACTGTGCCATTCTAAAGGGTTGCCTGTGGTGAGTTAAATGGAAGTGAGCACCCAGCCTCCCTACAGGTTCTGGAGAAATCCCATGGACAGGAAGGGAAGTTCCATGACTGAAGGAAAATCAGAAATGTGAAGCAACAATGCTGACAAGTGTTGTCCTCACTGTAGTTTTAGCCACATCTGCTGACACTTGTACAAAACCGGTGAAGCACACTTTCACTTTCATTCAGCAAACAGCTGCTGACGTTCACTGCAAACTGTTGTGATCTCTCCCTCCAAAACCTGTCATCCTGAAAGAGACCCTCTCGGGCCAGTCTCCAGTGCTTTCCCCAAAAATCTGCAAAGGTTTTCAGCTGCAGAATAGCTGCTGAAGATGTTAGTTCTCTTCACTCTCGCCCTATCCTCACACTGGCTCCAAGCCAACCCTCACCCCACCCAACGCTAGAGGTTAACACAGAAACCCCTACAAATCAGACAGCCATCTCTTCAGTAGACAATTGCAACGTATCTGGACAGTACTTGGGACGACAGATGGCACAATGGGCTAAGTGTTCGGCTGGCGATCGGAAGGTAGCCGGTTCGAATCCCGCTTGGAGTGCATACTGTCGTTGTGTCCTTGGGCAAGACACTTCACCCACCTTTGCCTGTGTGTGAATGTGTGTGAGTGATTGGTGGTGGTCGGAGGGGCCGTAGGCGCGGATTGGCAGCCACGCTTCCGTCAGTCTGCCCCAGGGGCAGCTGTGGCTACAAAAGTAGCTTACCACCACCGAGTGTGACTGAGGAGTGAATGAATAATGCAATGTAAAGCGCCTTGAGTATTAGAAAGGCGCTATATAAATCCCATCCATTATTATTATTATTACCCCACTCAGACAGAGAAGGAATCCTCACACAGACCACTCCACTCCCCACACACACAACTCCATGCCCTTACCAAATCAACCACAGTGCGCTTACACACATCCATTAACTCGCCCTGAATCTCCCACTAGCCACCCATATCAGGGGCAGTTTACAGTGGTCACCTCTTTAGAATGTGAGAGAAACCTTAAGCACTCCAGAGTCACAGAGAGAATGTGCAAACTCCACACAAATAGCACGGGAGGTGAGGGTTGATCCCAGGTTGCTGGAGCCAGGAGGCAGCAGCAATATAGGCTGAAACTACTCTGCTCCTCTCCATCT
This sequence comes from Amblyraja radiata, assembly GCF_010909765.2. Lineage (NCBI taxonomy): Eukaryota > Metazoa > Chordata > Chondrichthyes > Rajiformes > Rajidae > Amblyraja > Amblyraja radiata. Next base: position 23,109,131 of record NC_045969.1, read on the forward strand.
AAACAGTCCCACTCTCATCACCCAGACAGTCCCACTCTCTGCCCAGACAGCCACACTCTCCTGGCAAACTGAGGTGCTCAGCGCAACAGCGCAATTCCCAGTGTGGAAAGTTATCAGAAAACAGCAGCGCGAGGGAAGGCATCCAGAAAAAGCCGGATCATTCTATAAACTCCTGGTGCCCATTTGATACACAAACTTATCACTTTTTTGGTCCCACACCACTAATCTGTTCAGAACATAGAACAGAGAACAATACATCACAGGAACAGGCCCTTCGGCCCACAATGTCCATGCCGAATATGGAGTCAAGTTACACTGATCTCCTCCACCTGCCCACGATCCATATCCCTCCGTTCCCTACAATCCCCATGCCTGTCCAAAAGCCACTTCGCTTTTAGTTTCTTGAATATTTTTCACTTGACATTTCTATACGGGGTTACAAACGGATGGACAGAAGGCAGCAGCTTTACAGGCACTGGGAGCCAATATAAATACATCCTTGTCCGGCAAGGAATCTGTGGACATCTGTAGTGTTTCCTCAGATCACAAGGTCATAGGACAATAGGAGCAGGAGTAGGCCACAGACCCCTCAGCCTGCCCCACCATTCAATATGGTTGTGGCTGATCTATCCCAAGCCTCAACTGTTAGCCCACTAATCAAGGACTTCCAATTGTTTAAACTGCTTTGTTGACTTAGAAATTCCAAAATGCTTCAGAGAATTGTGAATGAAAATTTATCAATCGTTATTTTGTAAAGATTTGCTTACTAAACCATGACACATGGAAGGGTGTAGGAAAGAACTGCATATGCTGGTTTAAACCGAAGATAGACACAAAAAGCTGGAGTAACTCAGCAGGACAGGCAGCATCTCTGGAGAGAAGGAATGGGTGACGTTTCGGTTCAAGACCCTTCTTGGACACATGGAAGTTAGATTTAGCTCTTCGGGCTAAAGGAATCGAGGAATTTGGGGAAAAAGCAGAAATGGGGTACTGATTTTAGATGATCAACCATATAACCATATAACCATATAACAATTACAGCACGGAAACAGGCCATCTCGACCCTTCTAGTCCGTGCCGAACACATAATCTCCCCTAGTCCCATATACCTGCGCTCAGACCATAACCCTCCATTCCTTTCCCATCCATATAACTATCCAATTTATTTTTAAATGATAAAAACGAACCTGCCTCCACCACCTTCACTGGAAGCTCATTCCACACAGCTACCACTCTCTGAGTAAAGAAGTTCCCCCTCATGTTACCCCTAAACTTCAGTCCCTTAATTCTCAAGTCATGTCCCCTTGTTTGAATCTTCCCTACTCTCAGTGGGAAAAGCTTTTCCACGTCAACTCTGTCTATCCCTCTCATCATTTTAAAAACCTCTATCAAGTCCCCCCTTAACCTTCTGCGCTCCAAAGAATAAAGCCCTAACTTGTTCAACCTTTCTCTGTAACTTATTTGCTGAAACCCAGGCAAACCATGATCATATTGAATGGCGGTGCTGACTCGCAGGGCTGAATGGCCTACTCCTGCGCCTATTTTTCTATGTTTCTGTTTCCAAGTACTCAGTGTATGCTATTGTGAGCACTGATTTCCCTCCTGTGATAAGGTGTTTTGCCTGTCTCAGCCTCATTGAGATCTTTCTGTGAGAAATCCACTCCCATATTACTTTCATGCCAAGGGCTTGCAAAGTTGATCTGCAATTGGAAGGGGCTGCACACACCTCCCCTGCATCCACCTATTACTTGAGATAGACACAAGTGCTGGAGTAACTCCGCTGGTCTGGCAGCTTCTCTGGAGAAAAAGGATGGCTGTCGTTTCGGGTCGGGTTGTCTGCTCCACCTATCACTTGCCAGGCTTTGTCAACTCCCCACCTCTTTTCAAGCTTTCTTTTCCCACTACAATTAGTGTGAAGAAGGGTCCTGACCAGAATGTCGGCTATAATGTCAGCATCTTCTCGAGATACTGCCTGGCCCGCTGGGTCACTCCAGCAATTTGTGGGTTTTTTTGTAAACCAGTGTCTGCTGTTCCTTGTGTCTGCTAGTGCTTTGTCACAAGCTTTGTTTTCAAATTCAGCTGCTGGTGCATAGTGGGTCTGTGTACGCAGAGACAGTGTCAATGCAGGGAAAAGCAACCTCTTCCCCGGTTGGTTTGGAATTGTTTTGGGCACTTTGCCAGCATGTTCAGACCAGTTACAGGCCTGTGCATGGAATCACTGTAGATAACATGGAACTGAGCATGGATTATTCTGCACCAGACCTGACAGAATTGCCAGGGATTAGGCCCCCATTCACTGTAATAAAAAGCTGCTCTCGATTCTGAACAAGCTGGAAGTGCACAAGAGAGACTTAAGAATTCCAAAATGATTCAGACGAATTGATAAAATGTAAATTTATCAATCCTTATTTCATAATGACATGTTTACTGAACCAGAACACATGGGAATACTCAGTACGTGCTATTTTCAACACTACGACTTCCCCATCTGTGATAATTTTTGATTCTGTGGCTCAGTCTGTGGAAATCTCTGTGAGAAATTCACTCCCAAATCACGTTCATGTCAAGGGTTTGCAGAATTCATCTGCAGTTGGTCGGGGCTGACACCACATAGACTCTGCTTCACGACACATGGTTGTGGGGCTGTCAGAGACCACTCTCAAACACTGCCTGCAACCTTTTGCAAGTGATACTTGGTTCAGTTCAGCCCATTACAGGTGCACCTCACCAGCCCACTTTATCACCTGCTCCCTGCTGCACCAGCACCCCAGATTCCCCCTTCCCACACCCCACCGGCAGACTATTGTAGGCACAGAAGATAGACACAAAGTGTCAGGCAGCATCTCCGGAGAAAAGGATGGGTGATGTTTCTTCTTCACAGGGCCGATTTGCTACATTATCCAGTCCTCCCCTATCCATCTTCCTCTCTCAGCTCACTAACAGCCCCCTCTGTCAGACACACCTCTAAGCCAACAGAGCCAGATAAAGTTCACCAGAACCTGATATCCCTGCAGAATAGGCAGGCTTGTTAATGCCAACAGCTGCAGGGCAAAGGCTGGCACAGAACGATGTGATGCACTGTGATGTCTGGTGGAATTCCTCCCCGACTCCTCCAGGTTAATCTTCAGCGATCACCACAGCTGTGTGCAGTTAAAGAGGACTTGAGCCCCTCAATCCCTAATTCAGGCAGAGACCTTCCTTCTTACAGCAGTCTGACGTGGCACCATGGAGACTCCCCTGTGCTAGTCTGCCATCTAGTGAAGATATTAAAACGTACTCAATAAAATGTAAAAAGCGTTGGTTCCGGGACTGAAGCAAACTCAGACAGCAACAAACACTCTTATACTAGCCTTAAACCACCACCAACAATAAACAATTAACTACACAGTTTAATTGGCTACAATTGGGTTCTGCTAAGCTTTAATATTTTGAGTGTAGACAAGTGTTTAGTTTAGTTTAATTTAGAGACTTAGTAACTTTACAGAACTTTACAGAAGGATCTGCAGTGGGAGTGTATTGTAGCTCTCTGAGTAACCTTACTGGGGCAAAGGAATGAATACAGATGGTCTAGAAACCTCTAAGGTCAGAGATCTCAGGCACCCACAAATAACGCTGTGACAGCTGACTCTCGAGTACAAAAATACCCCAATTATTGATAATATATACCATTGGCCATGTTTAATGAGCCAAGTAACAAAATAACAAAATGAAGCTTCCTTCATCTTCATCACAATGGTATGAACTAATTTAAACTGAATATTTCTGGTTTCATACAGGCCAACCAATGTACCCCACTGTTAGCCAATGCAGACGAGAACATGGTCACCCCTGTAGACACCCTGTCGAAACAAGGAATTGCAGATGCTGGTTTACACATAAAGACACAAAGTGCCGTGAGTAGCTCAGCGGGTTAAGCAGCATCTTTGGATCACAGGAATAGGTGACGTTTCAGGTGGGACCCTTCTTCAATCTGAAGAAGAGACCTGACCCGAAACGTCACATATCCATGTTCTCCAAAGATGCTGCTTGACTCACTGAGTTACTCCAGCATCTTGTTTCCTTTCCCTTAGTCTCTGCAAAGTTACCCTTTTAATTTCAAAATGATAATTGTTGCCAATATGCAATAGAACAGGTTTTCTGAAGACCTGTTCCTGTTTTGAATTAATGGCTGCTACTTTCACATAACTTTATAACCCCTGAATAATCCCAATCAATGGGTATCCCTGAATTGGTCCACAACCTATGTGCCTCTTGTGAAGACGTTGATGTGCAAACTTCTTGAACTTTTGTAGTCTGTTTGCTGAAGTAGCTCCAATGTACCTGTCGAGGAGGGGAGTTTGAGGGCTTTGGCCATTATCTACTGAACCTATCCTAAAGAGTTTGTGGCACAGTGGTGAAGAAGCAGACTTGTTGCAAGTGTGTACAGGTGAAAATCAAAATAATTTTAAACCCAAGGAAGGTTTAAACCCAAAAAGCTACATTTTCTGAAGTGTGGCAATAATTTGTACACTGACTTTTACAATAATAACCAAAATAAGGGATTAGAAATAAATTGGACCCAAAGGTAAATGATGGATAGGAGCAATGTTTATTTTGTGAATGAGAAATTGAAGACTACCCATGAACTTATTGATTAGTGGAACAGGTATTCCAGCTTCAATTTCCTATGCCATCATGACCAGATTATGGGATATTTATTTTGTTATAGATGTTATAGAAACAATATGAGGCCATTTAACCCATTGAGTCGACTCCGCCATTCAATCATGGTTGATCTTTCTTTCCCTCTCAACCTCAGTCTTCAGCGTTCTCCCTTACTAATCAAGAATCTGTAAATTGCTGTTTTAAAAATACCCAATGACGGCGTCCACAACCGTCTGTGGCAATAAATTCCACAGATTCACTGCCCTCAGACTAGAGAAATTCCACCTCATCTCCTTTCTAAAGATGCATAATTTTATTCCGAGGCTGTGCTCTCTGTTCCTAGACTCTCCCACTAGTGGAAACATCCTCAACAAACCCACTCCAACCAGGCATTTCACTATTCGGTAAGTTTCACTGAGGTTTTCAATGGGAGGCTATACCAGTATTATAGAGATCTAGAATGAAGGACCATGTACAAAGAACAAGGAAGAGGGAAGGAAGTTTCCATGGAGGTTGTATCAGTTCCATATAACAGGTTCACATTGGAAAGCACAACTATGGTGAGCCTGTGTCCAGACTGAAGAGGCCTGGTGGGCATCACCCATGATCATACTGAATGGTAGGGTGGGGTTGAAAGGCAAGGTGTCCTACTCCTGCTCCTATTTCTTTATGCTCAGCCTAAGAATATCTAGTGATTCATGTTGCAGGCAATCAAAGCAAAGGGATCCATTCAAACCTGGGAAAAGCAATGGTACTGTCCCGACCCAAGGTTGTCTCAGTAGCCCACTCCAATCTCCTCCCACCAAGACATGCCTATTGGACACCAACAAGAGCCTGAGATGAACGGCTTTGCTTGGGATGACCAACATGTGAGCACCAACAGTCCTTCCAGAGGAGACACAAGAAACTGCAGAAATCTTGAACAAAATACAAAGTGCTGGAGGAACTCAGCAGATCAGGCAGCATCAGTGGAAGGAATGGACAATGAGGCTGAAGAAGGATCCTGACCCAAAACGTTGTTTGTCCTTTCCTTCCCCAGATGCTCCTTGATCTGCTGAGCTCCTCCAGCACTTTGAGTTTTGCTCACAGAAAGGACCCAGGCCAATTTCCATCATTCCTAATTTTGTGCCCGACTTACAACTTACCGCCCTGTCTGGCTTTCAAAATGTTCCCCAATTTCTAGTTCATGTGGATTTAATATCAAACCATTCCTTCCTCTGAGCTTGACAGAAAATGTAGAATGGAAGGAATCAAAGACCCAGATGAGCTCTCCCTGTTAACAGATGGTTTTCATCCCAGACCATTATTGCATCACTGTCCATGGAAGCTTGCTGTCATTACAATGATATCCACACTTCCAGAGCACTGTAAAGTGTTTTGGATGTCATGAGATTGTGAAAGATGCTGTGAAAGATGATTGTGAAAAAGTCTTTAAAGACCAGTTATTATTTTGGTTCATTGATGTTGAGTGAGGGATATCCACTGCTTGTAGACATATTCTGACCACATTACGTGACATTTAGATGTGGAAAGACATACTCCTCAATTCCTTGCCTTCCTTGGATAAATGATAATGCACCAAACATGTTTAAATAAAGTGGACTGTGGGATGAATATTAACCCAGGATACTTGTTAGAATTTCTGTGAAATTTCTCAAAGTCGTTCATTAGTGGGAAAAAATAATCTTTAATACCCAGCCTTTCTTGGATAAAGTACAATGCTACTGATGTTTTCTGCTTTGAAATTTGATCAGTAATTGATGGCTGCTGGTTTTCAATCAATTTGCGATGATCACAGGCTGACCTGCCCTCTCCAATGAGAAGTCTTTAACTCAAATCAGGGTGGAATGGAAAACTGGGATTGTCGTTGGGAGGTTGTTCTCCCTTTTCCCTTTCCACCTATCTCCACCTCTAATAGATGAGCTGTTCTTAGCAGCAAAATCAAAACCACCTGCCCCGTGCTATTGTTTGAAGATTTGAACCTGCGGTACACAAGCTGATAAATCATCCCGTTTTATAAACGAGGCAGCATGAGGTTTAAAATTCCAGTCGGCACCAGTAGAATTTGACTCAAAGTATATGGAGAGGAGAGAAAAATCAAACAATAATTTAAGGGGTTGGTTCATTGCCATTAGCAACAAGCAGTGTTTCGCAGAATATTACACCAACAAATATCTTAAATTGTCACGATCTCAGTATGTCCCAAAGGGCAGTACTGGCAAATAAATTATTTTAAAGAGAAGTCACTATTGTACATTGCAAAATGTTACACACAGCAAGATCCCACAAAGGACAATGATGAAATGACTAGGTGATTGGTCAAGTGAGGGACATGGGCAAGTAACTCACTTGTTCCATTACTAATGATGCCATGCAGTTTATTCTTAATGACTACCATGAGGGCAAGTCCATGTTGCTTTGAACAGCACATCCTCGGTTTCCATGAAGTCTGGCCCCTGGTTAGTGGAGCTGCAAACCCTATGCTGAATGGCAGATTTACGTGAGATTAGGCATGCTGAGCCTCTCAAGGTGGTCTCATAAACAGGGGAGATGTGCAATTGGCATTTCCTTTGGCCGAGTATTCAGAACCAGAAAACGGGTAACAATATTCTTCAAGCACGAGTTGATGAATCTCTCGAATTCCCCAGCCAGGAGGGCTACGGAGGTTGAGTTGCCAAATGTAATTAAGGAAGAGATTGAGTGACCTTTGGATATTAAGGGATTTAATGTGAGGTTAGTACTGGGGTTAATGCCTCTTGGTAGTTATTAAGTAAAAACTCCATGGCATTGCAGTCAGATCAAGGAAACTGAGGGTGTTGCACTGTTAATAGTGCTGTTCCATGTAACATTAGACCTGCCTTGCTGGTAGTCATGAAGAAAAAGCTGGCATTATTGTAAAATAATAGGCGAGTTCATTCCTCATGTCCCTAAAGCAGCATCACTTAACCCGAGGTAGAATTTGAGCCATCATGATTTTATTGAACGACAGACGGGGTGGCATAGTGGCACAGTGGTGGAGTTGCTGCCTTACAGTGCCAGAGACCCGGATTCGATCCTGACTACGGGTACTGTCTGTACGGAGTTTGTACGTTCTCCCTGTGACCACGTGTGTTTTCCGCGGGTGCTCCGGTTTTCTCCCATACTCGAAAGACGAACAGGTTTGGTGGTTAATTGACTTTGGGAAAAATTGTAAATTGTCCCTAGTGTGTAGGGTAGTGCTAATGTATAAGGGTTAGGGTCGACACGGACTCGGTGGGCCGAAGGGCCTGTTCCCATGTGGTATCTCTAAACTAAAGAACAGGTACGTGAGGGGCCAATGGCCAAATGGTTCTCTACTGCTTCCACTTCTTGTGTTTCTATGTAATCAACTGAAGAAATCGCTAACCACAGCACCGATCGGTAAGGAAATGCGAGGAGATGAGCTCGTGGAGATCTCGTGATGGGGCTCAGATGGTTGCCTGTGACTGTAGGAGTCCTGCACAAGTTGAAGGTTGCTCTTGCACATTCCAGTCATGGGTCCCTAAGAAGGTGCAGCACAGAAACAGGCCCCTTCTGCCCACCTCGTCAATGCCGACCATGATGCCTGTTTACACTAATCCCATTTGCCCACATTAGGACTATATCTCACTACACATTTCCTATCCAAGTACATGTCCAAATGCCCTTTTGAACATTGTAATTTCATCTGCTTCTGCTGCCTCCGCTGGCAGCTCGTTCCAGATATACACCACCCTCTGTGCAAATTTGGGTATAATTTGTTCCCTGTGGCAACAGCTCCAAATAATAGACGTGCTTAAAATAATGCTTTGCAATTTATTTATTAATTTTACAGACTGAAATAATATTGTTCTTGTACTCATTGTGGCTTGCAATTCCAGACAGAATACTTATTATGCATTTATTAAGAACTGTACTGAAGCACTTAGACAGTGAGGGTTGTTTCTATACATGAGAAACCACTTGACAATGCACAGTTATTACCATTGGAAAAGGAGCAAGCTATTCATCCTCCCAGGTTTGTTCTGCCTATTAGTAAGCTTACACCTGGTCCATGCCCCAACCACACCAAGGTACCTTAACACAACATCAAATCTCATCTTCACAATCCAAAAAATATCATCTCAGCTCATGAAAGTGAGAGGTAGGTTTTCAAGGTGGAGTCCCCAGTTCTAGCCAGCCTTTAGTTTCATTCTATGGACTAAAGGTGTAAGGTTTCAGAAGTGAAATCTGTTTCATACCAGACTCATTGTGTATTAAAAATAGGGTCTTAAAGCAAGTAAATAAGAAATAATGCCAGGCTATTTCACCTGTACCTCTAGACTCCGTTTTTTGTAGCAAGCTTTTTGACCTCTGGATTGAAAGCAATCTTGTACCATACTAATGAAAGAAGGTGACAGGGTGTATGTACACATTAGCCTATATGTACACGTAAGAGTTAATCGTCTGAAAGAATCTCTTGATCTTTTGAAGAATCGCAAGAGAAGAAATATTCTTGTGTCACATCAATCAGTCTGGAGTCACATCAGTTCAGTAGAGAACCAGTATGCAGCAGCTAAAACCTTATGGTCAGCTAATTGAATGGAGGACTGAACCACTAACCCAAATTACTCCTGATGAACTGCATTTCCTTGAATTTGAGGCCTGGGATCAGCTCTCCAAGATTTATCCTATTTCACTATCAATCAATGCGACATGTGACAATTGATTCGCAAATGGCTTTCAGAGAAGCAAACCCAACTCTGTGTATTTAACATGACTTCCATCTTACAGATACTAGGTAACAGTCGTCTGTCTTTTTTTATTTTTGTCTTGTTAAATGTATGTCTTGAGTTAGTTTTTATTATTTTTTTTAGCTGTGTATATGTGGGGGGTGGTGGGGGGGCTGTGGGGGAACCCGTTTTAAATCTCTTCCCTGTGCGGGGACCCGACTATTCCCTGTCGGGTCTCGGATGTCGTTGGGCCTAACATCGTGGAGCCGGCGGCGACCTGCGGCCGTGACTAACCTGAGGGCTCCAGTTGCAGAGCCTGCGGAACTAAGATCGCGGAGCTGGCCAACTTCGGAGCAGGAAGAGCTGTGGTGGCGTGCGGCTGCGACCCGACTTTTGGAGTTCGGAGGCTCCGGCCGCAGACCTGGTGGACGGGAACATCGGGAGCTCGCAGGTCCCTGGTGGGAGACCGCTTTTCCGAGCTCCGCAACGGCGACTTCTCCCGCTGGAATCGCGGGTTAAAGGACATGGAGCCGGGGCCTAACATCACCCGGCGTGGCTTAAACGGCCTCAGGACTTACCATCGCCCGCCGGGGGCTTTAACATCGGAACCCCAGTTCGCCTCGACACTGCAGTTGGACTGCTGGACCACGGGAGAAGGAACAAAGGGAAGAGATAAAGACTTTGCCTTCCATCACAGTGAGGAGATGTTGGAGACTCACTGTGATGGATGTTTATGTAAACTGTGTTAAGTGTGGGTCTTGGATTGTTTTGTAATGTAAAAAACTGTAGAAATGATATTTCGTTCAAGCCTAGGTTTGAATGACAATAAATTGCATTCTATTCTATTCTAATTTAGCAGAAGGTCATTCAGACCATAAGATCCATGCTGACTTCCAGCAGAACAAGCCCATCCGTTCCATTCTCCGTTTATTTCCCTGTGGCTTTGCAACTCTGTCTCCCCCTCACATGCCCATCAATTCCCCTCACTGATTCGTCCGCCACTTACAAACACTAGGTGTAATATACAATGGCCGGTTCGCCTACCGGAAGGTAGATGGTGGAAATGGAGCACCCCGGGGTAACACATGCAGAGACACTGTACATACTCCTGGTCTCTGGCACTGTGAGGCAGCAGCACTAATGCCCCAGCAAGAGTAAATATATGATGGCCAACAGCACAGGTCTGTCTGAGGGAGACACAAGAGAATGTCTGAAGCTGTGATTAGAAGGTGCATGTTGAACATCTACACAAATATTAACTCCACACTGGCTGCCAGAGCTTTTGCTGAATTATTAGCCAGTTATTGAGTCTTTTATCGGGTGAGAAAACCGTGCTCTCCTCATTTAAGATGTTCATGATTCTCAAAAACAACCATCAGTGTTATCAGTGCATCTGCATTACTGTTTGGCCAACCCTTTGTCAAATCAAAGTGATGGTCCATAATTCATCACCAGGCACCTTGTCTGCCAACAGCAAACAACAGCATCAGGCAGGACCTGGCATTAACTAGAATGCAGAGTGGTCCAACAAAGCACACCAATGATTGCCAGACACGTGTACAAAATGAAATTCCATACCAATTAATCTGGAGTTTTCTTATGCCAATTAGTTTAGCAGAATACGTAGCAGGATGATGCAGTAAATCAGCCCACTGCACATTGCTTAGGCTGTGATCCTGCACAACTGAATGCGTTTCCTAGATCAATATTAAATATGTCCAGTTAACTCACAACCCCAAGTGACAGCCCAAAGCACTTATCAAATAATTACACAATAATCACAAAATATTGCACTTTAATCTACAAGCCTGTTTGCAACTACTGAAAACTGGGCATCTATCTTGTATACAATCTGAATTCTAAGCATCATCAATTTAATCCTGAAACCTTACCAACCATCTACCTCATTGGAGACCTTCAAACTATTTTTAATCAGACTTTATCTTGCACTAAATGTTGTACCCTTTATCCTGCACTGTGGATGGCTTGATTGTAATCATGTATAGTCTTTTCTTTGACTGGACAGTACGCAAACAAATACTTAAATGTTAGAGAAATTAAAGCTTATTTTTACATTTAAAATGCTACATAAATTTCACACATTTAAATCAATTTAAAACATATAATTTAAAACAATAAATAATAGTCTCAGCAGCACATGTCTCCAATTCATGGAGGCATACAGCACCAGAACAGCCCATTGGACTATCGTGTCTATGCCAATCGTCATGTACCTAACAAAACTAATCCCCTTTACCAGCATTTGGACTCTAGTCTTTTATGTACTGATGCATCAAGTCTTTGCCTGGTTACCTCTTAAATGTAGTGGGATCCTCTGCCTCCACCACCCAGTCAGGGAGTACATTACAAATTACAAATCCCCACTGCTTGGAAGAGTTCATCTCAGATCCTCATCAAAACGCTAAATCCTTACCTGAATCATATGCCTTCTAGTTCAAGCACCATCCTAATGGATCTCCTTTATATCCTCTCCAGTGCAACATATCGTTCCTATAGTCTGATGACCAGAAGTGTACATCTTATTCCGGCTGTGGCTGAACTAATGTTTTATAACTTTCTGCCAGAGCTTCCCTGATATTATATTCTACACTATCCTGTAAGCCTTCCTCACCACCTTACCAACCTGAACATCCATGTTAACAGGACTGCTGTACTTGCAACATGTTTAGCCATGAAAATATCTAGGTAAGTCACAGCATTATGTCGATGTATCAGTGGAAGATCTGGCCCTTTCATTCTTGCATCTATCCAGCAATTATTTTGTTGGTCCACTCATCCAATATTATAATGCATCTTTCGCAACCTTAGGAAATCTCAAATGACCTTACAGCCAACAAGTTTGCTTTAAACAGCATTGACAATATTGAATCAACCGATAGGTGCAGGAATCACAGCAAATATTCCACTGGACAACAAACGTCAATTCACTCAGAAAACAAGTCTAAAGAGTGGAGTTAAAGAAGCTACGACTTCTCCCAATAAAAGGCAGAATATTTCTCCAGAAAAATGCAATGAATGGAGGATAGTTACAGACAAATTATTTGCATGAAAGCTCTCAGTCCCCAGTGTGGTCATTAGGCATGATTACCACATCATCTTCACTCTGGCTGTAGAGACATGAAAATGTGACAGCCAAACTTCACAAGCAAGCTCACCACGCACAAAGATCTAGCTGATTGGAAACATATAATCTTTTTGTTCTGTGTGTTAATTGAAGGGGAATTGGGGTGGAGGAGATCAGGGTCATTGCATTACTCTTGTTCACTGCAATGATTTGGGATATTTCCAGTTCATCTCAGGAAACAGGCAAGGCCTTGGTTCAGTTTTGCATCCAAAAGAGAAAGCAGCACTCCCTCATTAAGACATCTGAAAGTCATCCAGCACTTTGTACTCAAGCCTCTGGAACTGGACTTAAGCCTACAGCCTTCTGATATAAAGCCAAGAAAGTTTCTCCTGGTGCCACGGCTGCTGATCCTATCTAGATTTTGACGTTCAAACTGCCTTCGTCCAACTCTGATTTCTGTCAATTTTATACTGAGCTTATTTTGTCTTGCTTTAATATCAAGGATGGGATCTTGAATTTTTTAAGGCTCTATATTTGTTGTTTGAATGCTATTATTTTATGCCTTTTCTGAGAGTTTATTGATCTTGGCATTTTAAATGTAAATCCAGAGCACCATAAACCCTAATGTCATCTCAATTAGGCTTTGAAGCAGGTTAAATAAATCCTTATATTTAATTATCAACTTTTTTGAACCACAACATCCACGCCCTTTCTAACAATACTGGGGTTGGAATTGGACAGCACAATATTGATGGGCATGTCTGTTTCACATGCCTTTTCCCACCATTTTAACAAATGTTTTAAGCAGTTAAAGTAACTGGTTAATCACAAGAGAAAAGACTTTGATAAAGAACACGTCAAAAGTGCACATATTAGAATTAACACAATGTTGTTCGTAATCGAGATTTGTCCGTTGTTAATTAATCTTAGCAATGGAGTGCATTTCTGGTAGAGCTAATGACAGAGGAAATTTCATCAGGCAAGCATACTGTTTATACTCTTGTGCAATGCCACTTGTTTTCTTAGCAGTATATCAGGAAATCCAAATATTAATTGTGGCCTTATTTGATATAATACCCAAAGGAATTCTTTAAAACATGGTGTTCTGGAAAACTATTCAGAATTGGATAAGGTCCAAGCTTTTTGCAGTAATAAAAAATGCCAGTCTCCTGATTAATGAGACAACATGCAGCATTACCACATAAACCCCAGGATATTCCAGTGCCCCATATTATTCAGAAGGACCATTATTTGATTCATACAACTAAAACACAGGATCTACTTTTGACTATTGGTTGAGTAAATTAATGTTTCATATAGACAATCGCCATTTTTGGTGGTTTTTACCCACTCCAACACACAACAGTTTGTATTTATGCAGTCCCATTAACATAGTAAGATGGGGCATCAGAGGGCACAAAACCACAAAGGCAGGGCAGTTGATTACAAGCTGAAGTTGTTTCAATTAGTGTTTGTGCATGAGAGGGGGAGAGCGAGAGGAAGGGTGGCAGAGGGAGAAGGTGAGAAGTGGGGAGGGAGAGAGAGGTAGGGGACGGGAGGGGTGTAAAATCAGATGTGAAAGAGGAAGGAAGATAGATACCTATCAATATCTTAAATGGTTACAAGGTTAGACGGTTGCAGTGCCCAGGAGCTCAGCTGATGTAATTTAACCCATTCAAACCTTGCATCTCTATTGGAGGAGGGAAGTCTACCTGAATAAAATAGCAAGGAAACAGAAAGCCTGAAGGCTACTTTCTTGTAAAAATGTCAACATTTTTACAATTTCCTCAATTTATGTGTATTCTACTGGGATTGTTATGAGGCTACAGTCATTGGGGCAAAGGTTAGAGTCTATTAGGGTGATGCTTACGTTCAGGCACTGTACCTCAGGAAGAAGAGTACAACAGACATTCACCAAGATGATTTTAAGGATAAAAGTGCTAAGCTGTAATTCCATAGACTAATGTAATAGTTCAACATAGTCGGTGGAGGCTCACTGGTTGGCATGTTTTCTTGCTGTAAATTCTCTCAAATGTTTTGGAAGTTACATCAATTTCACCAGACGTTTTATAAGCTAAATGCCAAATTAAAGTGATGTTTTCAGCACTGATTTCTTATTTTATTTGCCATTAATTCAAATGCACTTGCCAAGGGAATATCATGAGGTACATCAGTCACCAATATTGAAATGTAACGTGCTTATAATTTTACCCCAGCTGAACAAACCTTTTGGACAAAGCTGGCAGTTCAGAGGATAATATAAGATGCAATTTAACACCCAGCCAGGCTTTTCAAACGAGCTGCGATTCCAGCTTCTCCTCCTCTTCTGAAAGAGATACAGGACTGGTCCTCACTGTAGGCCAGTCCCCTTGGCTGACCTGTGCACGGCTACATGTCCATCTCATGAGCAGGCTTGCTGTTCTTGACTCAATGTTCAGTATTCAATTCACTTAAAGGTCACCATGCCCTGAGAGTTCAGCCACACCACTGTCCATTCCCTCCTAAAACAAGAACTTGGCAAGGCTGGCACAACAAGGGGGAGGGTGGGGTGGGGTCAGTTGAACATGATTGACTCAGGGTCCTGATTTGCCATCTGGGCCATGTGCCTTAATACATCCTTTTTCGTTAAGATGCCCAGGAGGCGTCTGCGTAAAGAAGAAAAAAAAGAATGTTACAAACCCTGTGATTTCCATCCATGCAGGACTGCATATATTATCTAGGAGGCACGGGGGCCACAGCAGCCTTTACATATCGATCACAAATTGTTATTAATTGCAGGTTAATTGTCGCTGTCTGAAAATGGTGGCATCCATCATCAAAGATCCCCACAATCCAGGTCATGTCCTTTTCTCCCTGCTACAATCGGCAGAAGTTACAGAAGCCTGAAGTTCCACACCACCCGGTTCTGGAACAGCTCCTTTACTACAACTATCAGGTGTTTTAACCAACCTGCACAACCTGAAGAAGGGTTTCGGCCCGAAACGTTGCCTATTTCCTTCGCTCCATAGATGCTGCTGCACTCACTGAGTTTCTCCAGCATTTTTGTGTACCTGCACAACCTTAACCTATCTTGGCAACAGAACACTACATTCCCCTTTTGCACTACCATGGATGTGTTTTTTTTTCTAATTATGTATTTGTACTTTTTGCAGTCTTCTTTCATTGAAAGAAAAATTGTGATTAATTTATGTATAACATGTGTGTTTGTCTACTGTCTGCTTCACCTCTCCTCCACTCTTAGCTGTTATGTCAAATGGTTACTAATTTTAATGATCATAATGAGCCAACCATATTGCATGCTTATTCACCTACCATGACTTTCGTGAGAAATTCTTACATCACCCTTTGGAGAAACACTTTGTACCTGTCAAGGGAACAACTTGTACCTATTGCCTCAAGCAACCTGAAACATTACTTTGCAAAATTTGGCTGATAAGTCCCCACTTTTATCTGAAGTCACACAAGCTACTCTAAGAGAGTGGAGCAGGTCTCATTCCCACCACCATCAAACCAACAAGTTAAAGTGGAATTAACTAAATGTTTCCACAACTCTATTATACGGGAAACGCGATTTTTAACTGCAGGAGTATTATATCACAGCAGATTAAAGGTATGATAAAATGAAAACATAAAATGTTTCCAAATAGGTTAAAATGCAGAATGTAATTGCAGTTATTTAATAAGCCCAAATAACCTAGACTAGGGTGCCTTGGAAGGTCAGAAGCAATATCCCCTGCACCCTGTAGCTCCCTGAAATGTCTGGCCCTCCAAATGTATGGCTGACATCAACAACTTGCTTTCTGTGCAATAAAACTTCTGACGAAAGTGAAGTGGCTTCATAATATGGCATTGGTCTCATGTTAGGAAAGATGAGCAAAAGTCAGTTCAGCGTGATAAGCATCTTGGGGAGGCGGGAGGTGGAGATGGACAGACGGAATTAGACCCAAGCAGTTTAAGAAATGGCTGCTGAATTCAGAACATGTTGGGCCAAAACTGGAGATCTCGGAGAGCTGCAGGAATCGACATGGATTTGAAAATAAAGACAAGCACTTTTTAAAAATGTTTTTAATAATTGTTCAACTTGGAACCGATCGATCGATCGTGGCTATCCCTCGAGGTCGAGGATGATGGTCTATGTTCCGTTGTTTTTATGGACTGTCACGTGGCTTATGAGTCCAATCCTGGCTTTGAAAGTTCTTCAGGCATTCAGGCAGGTAATTCCAGATGGCAGATCAGGCTTTGGTTGTTGCTGCCTCTCTTTCCGTTTTCTTCTCTTTTCTTCTAATTCTGTGCATCTGTTGGCTTCGAAGGTCGCTGTTCCATTTTGGATAATGATTCACCAGAGTTTCCTGGCCTTGGCATTGGTTTCCCAATTGTCGATGTCGATTTCACATTTCTTCATGCTGGCTTCTAAGGCGTTTTTGAATCTCTTGTCTGCCTCTTTTATGTTTGCCTTCTTTAAGCTGGGAGTAGGTTTGCTTTGGTAGACACTCGTCTTCAATCCGAACAACATGACTGACCCAACTTAGTTGGTTCTTGATGACGACGGCTTCGATGCTAGATGTTTTTGTTTCATTCAGCACGCTGATGTTGGTTCTTCTGTCTTCCCAGCTGATATTTAAGCTGCTTCGAAGACATCGTTGATGGAACTTTTCAAGTGTTTTCAGATGGCATCGGTATGGTGTCCAGGTTTCTGATGCATACAGGAGCGTTGGAATCACCACTGCCTTGTACACTAACATTTTGGTGTCTGTTCGGATGTCACGGTTTTGAAAGACTCTCGTTCGAAGACGTCCAAAAGCTGTTCCTGCACACTTAAGATGATGTTGGATCTCGTCATCAAGGTCGACAATGGAGGAGACGTGACTTCCAAAGTACGGAAAATGATCCACATTTTCCAGAGTTGATTCACCAACGTTCTTTCCGATTTGTCTCAGTTGGTGACGATTGGTGGATAACCTAAGTCTTCTTGGAGTTGATGGTAAGTCCAAGTTTCGTGTATGCACTGATGAAGGCAGTCAGGATCTGTTGCTGATGAGTTTCTGAGAGAGCTGCAACACAGTTGGTGTCTGCGTATTGGAACTCGATGAGGGAGCTCATAGATGTCTTAGTTTTGGATGAGAAGAGCAAGATTGAAATGTTTGCCATCTGTTCTGTAGACAAATTCGATTCCTGGGGGTAGGTCTTCCTTGATGATGTAGATGGTTGTCACAATGAAGATGGTGAACAGTGTTGGGGCAATCACGCATCTCTGTTTCGCTCCTGATCTAACTTGAAACAGTTCACAGTTGTTGCTGGCCATGACTGTGGCAAGCATGTCATCGTGGAGGAATCTCAGGATTCAAATGTACTTTTCAGGACATCCGTAGATGAATAGGACGTCCCATAAGAGTTCCCTTGATACCGAGTCGAAGGCCTTAGTGAGGTCGATGAATGCCATGTACAAAGGTTGATGTTGTTCACAACATTTTTCTTGTAGTTGAAGCATTGTGAAGATCATGTCGGCTGTTCCACGTGATGGTCTAAAAACGGCTTGTGTCTCCTCCGGAAGGATCTTCTCGGCAAAAGGCTCGAGTCGATTGTTCATGATGCGGGCGAGGACCTTGGCTGCCGTTGCTAACAGGGAAATTCCACGATAGTTTCCGCAGTCAGATCGATCACCTTTCCTTTTGTAGATGGTAACGATTGCTGAGTCTCTAAAGTCTCCTGGTACGTCTTCATTTGTCCAGATCTTGATTAGAAGTTGATACAGTTGGTAACTTTCCTGCTTCTGTCCAAAGTTGCGATTGAATCAAGTATTCACCGCTTCCGTGCCGGTTCTTGACTAGGAGCTTCCAGCCATCACGTGGCCTGCCCCCATCGCCCTTCCCCGATCACCAAAACTCTTGAGAAGTTTTGTGCTGCTCACAGAACGATGACGCCTGTGCATGTGTTTGTTTAACGTGTACTTGATGTTGCACTCAAAGAAGCACACGGCCTTTCACAAATCAATCAATTAACTCCAATGGCAAGAGAACCAAGATGATTGGAGCTGATAGATCTGTTGCAGCCTTCATCCGTCTTCACAGCCGTTGAGTTCAAGATAACTTTGGTCCACCGTTGAGGTCTTGTAGGTTGGATCGTTCTTAGTCTGGACCCTCGTCCTCCACCGTACCGCCATATGGGTGGCCCGACCAGAAGCTGGTGCTTCCGGCTTCATTACTCTCGGAATCATGGGGGCACGCAAGCCTCGTCCCCTCGACAAGGAAAACGATCCTAAGAGGACTTGGAACCAACATAGATGGGGTGGGTTGAGGCAAAGTTTTGGATAGCCTCATGTTTACAGAGGGTGGAGCGCAGAATCACTGCCAGAGGTGCATTTGTGTCATCAGGTCAGTGTTGGAGAGCAGGAACGTGTTTTGGGATACCAAATTTCCCAGGCCTCACAGAGGTTCTACATGGACTGGGATTATGCCCTAGATTCTTGAATCCTTTCCTGAAGAGGCAACTGTCAAGAATTAACAATTGCCAGATTCATACATTCACAAGAGGCTTTCTGTGCGGTACAGGAATCTAGAAAAAAAGAATATGGAATATAGAACATAATAAAGAGGAGCAGGAGAAGGTCAGGCAGCCCTCCAGCCTGCCCACTATTCACCAGTGCATGGCTGATCCAGTCTTAGCCTGAAAACCACTTTCCCATTCTATCCTCACACCATTCTGACTTTCTTTTAAGTTCAAATATGTGTCAATCTCTGTCTTGAATATATTCAACATCAGTGGGAAGAGAATTCTCCAGATTTCTTCCTTCCAAAGTGGATAAGCTCACATTGTTCCGCATTATATTCCTTTTGTCAAGTTCCGGCCCCCCTACTCAACCTGTCTATATAATGTTGCATGCTCTTTGTATCCTCCTTATAACTTGCTAACTCATCAATCTTCATATCATCAGCAAATTTGGCTAGAGCACACTGGGTTCTTTCATCCATTACATCAACATAAGTGATAAATGGTTGAGGCACCAACCCTGATTCCTAGCAGCACCCTCTCCCAGTTACTGATTGCCAAATCAAAATTAACACACATATCTCACACTGTGTTTTTGATTTTCTGTTTTTGGATTGAATTCTGTTTTTAATTTGTGTCTCTGTGATGTCTTTATTACTTGTTATATTCCGATTATATGTTATTCCGATTACTATGTAAGGTGTCCTTGAGATGTCTGAAAGGCGCCCATTAAATAAAATTTATTATTATTATTATTATATCTCAGCTTTCTGCTTTCTGTTCATTAGCAAGTCTCTCTTCCATGACAAAACATAATCTCCAATCCCATATGTTCTTGACACAAACAGAGAATGCCATGGCACCACACTTTGCAACACCTTAACCTAGATACAAATAACAAAGGCATCAATGAGCAGTGACTTTTAGAAGGACGCTGTGTAGATTCAAACAGGCACCAGTTCACAGACTAACCAGAGGAACACTATGCGTTAAGGATCTGAACTCTAGTGCTCTACCAGTGCAGAAAAAGGGATTTAATGCAAGTGTACCCAGTTGCACCTAACAACTTCTCAGCCCTCTTTTGACAATCTGTTCCGCTATCCTCCCTGAAGATAAATCTTCATGTTCTTTACCAAGTCTTTTTCGGGAAACCTTTCTGTGAGACTTGGCCTTAAATTCTCCCAAATGAAGCACCTTGAAATATTTAAGAAAATTGAAGGCATTACATAATTTCAAGCTGTTGAACTTCACAGTCGACTACATTGCCATTTAAAAAATTTGTTTGGAAGCCCTTTCTCAAGGGGACAGTTATTATAAACATGTGGTGAACATAAAGACATTTGTGGCTGCGACTGTTTTGTGGGTGCGTTGTGTGCAAAGGCAGTGAGATGATTTACAAAGCTGACTACATGCTATTCATCACGACACTTACCCACTACGAGTGACCAGACACTGTCGCAGGCCAAGCTTGCGGAAGATGTCCACCACCGTCTCCATGGGCGTGTGGTCCGTTACCGTGAACGGGCTGAGGTTGAGGATTCTCCGCAGTTTGAGGGGGGAAGGGCTGTTGCCTGGCAACGAGGGAGGTTCTTCCATGAAGTACACAATGGAGTTGCTGACCACACCATCTTGTATTTTTCTTGCATTTTCTGATGGAGAGGGGAAACATCAACATTTGAAACTATCAAAGTCTTGCGATTATCCTTTGGGTTCCCGACACCCCACCCTCACCCACACCTCAAATCTCTTCCTTTCTTTCCAGAATTTCATTCTGGGGAATTTTTCTAATGGGCCTGAGGACCGTCGGAGAGACCGAGGGCATCATAGGCTGGAGCTACATTGAGGCATTCACACCCAAGGCACAGGCATAAAGTAGATGGGTGACCACCAGGAAGGTTAAAGGGAGTAGGGAGAGAGTGCAGGAGTTCATAAGTTATAGTAGCAGAATTGGACTTGGGTAGAGTGGATGTGGAGAGGATGTTTCCACTAGTGGGAGAGTCTCGGGACATTCTTTCAGGAAGAGATGAGGAGGAATTTCCTTAGTCAGAGGGTGGTGAATCTGTGGATTTCTTTGCCACAGAAGGCTGTGGAGGCCAAGTCGGGGATATATTTAAAGCAGAGATAGATAGATTCTTGATTAGTACCGGTGTCAGAGGTTATGGGGAGACAGGAGAATGGGGTTAGGAGGGAGAGATAGATCAGTCATGATTGAATGGCAGAGTAGACTTAATGAGCCGAATGGCCTAATTCCTTTCCTATCATTAATGAACGTGGCCATACGACCCATCGAGACTACTACGGCATTCAATTACGGCTGATCTATCTTTCTTTCTCAACCCCATTCTCAAGCCTTCTCCTCGTAACCTTTGTCACCTTTACTAATCAAGTACCTGTCAATCTCCACTTTAAAAATACCCAAAGAGGGCTTCCACAACTGTCTGGGACAACAAATTCCACATATTCACCACCCTCCAATTCTTTTCACCCCTATTTGTATTTTGTCACAATCAGTTGATACTGAGCAAGGCACAAAATTAAATATCCATATCAGAATTGAATGTCATCCACAAATGATGTTGCCATGCTGCCAACTTCCAAGATCAAATCATTTATGCAGATAATGAATGCCAGATGTTGGCTTATTTACAAATCCCATGTAAATATTTCTGACATGTAATTGCCTCGTAAACGGGATATTCTCATGTTGTCGGCTTGTTAGAACCCACGTGTAGCTTCTTTTGAAGTTGCCAGTCACTTTTGCTTATTTTCTGAGTTGGAATTTAGCAAATAACTTTACTGAATTGAAATAGGGTGCAAAGATTTGCAGGCTTATTAATACTCTGACAGACATTGATGAAAACAGTCCCTTTGTGGGCTCCTTCCATTTTTATACTTTACAGTCCTGGTGAACAGGAGGGGTTTATAGAGGAGGGGGTTTATCAGGATCCTAGACATGATACCCCACATTCAAGAGAAGCTGTCAGGCTTCACATTTCCATGACTTCTTACAGAGCAGGAGACTATTGATTGGAGCTATCAAAGCATTCCCATTAATCCCCACAAGCCATCGCCTATCAACTTTCCCCCGATTCACCTGCGACCTACCAACCCTAAGGGCCATTTACAGCAACCAAATAACCCATTCAACAGCACCTGTTTGGGATATGGTAGGAAAGCGGAGAACCTGGGGAGAAACACACTTAACCACGGGGAGAACTTGCAAACTCCGCAGACAGCACGGAGGTCGGGATCAGACCCAGTCGCTGGAGCTGTGCCATTCTAATGCACACGATATGCAGCTAAATCGACACAAGTTAACAGCTCGGGACGCACTTATCGCAAGGATGAGATCTCTCCGTTGGACAAAGCCAATGAGCCGCTCCGTTTCCCTGCTGACGACAACTGGGAAGCCATTGTAGTCTGTGTCCTTAATGAGAGTCTCCACATCCTCCACCGTCATGCTGCCTTGGGTCAGAACCGAGAGCGGAGGCTCGGTGCGTCTCGGCCTCATGACGTCCGTCGCCAGTGTCCTGTGCCTGAACTCGTCCTTTGAATCCAGGAAGGGGTAGCCGTTCAGGTGTATGTGCGCCTCGTAGATACCCACTTTCCCAAAGGCATCTGCCACCCACTTGCTGGTCACTGCTGCGGCCATTAGCGGTACAATGTACTCCAAGCCTCCAGTCAGCTCGAACATGATCACCACCAGAGACACTGTCATCCGAGTCACTCCACCTGCAACAACATCATCAACAATGCTCAAGTTTCAGTCAAAATGTGAAACGGAGGGACAATAGCTTAGAAATTGGACGAGGGAAAAGTGCCCTTTTTCAATGCATAAACAACACATGATGTGATTTTTGGCATGTTCTGAAGTGTTTCTACTAATTTGTTGTTGAAGTCCCACCTTTGTAAAATTGGACTGGGCATTCTAGTTGTGGTTCACCTGAATGACAGCACCATGTCCTGTCCTGTGCTGCCAGTATAAGTGATCACAATGTGGGCAAGTTAGGCTTCAATCTAATGGTAGGGCTCTGGGTAGTGTTGTGGAGCAGGGGGATCTAGGAATGCAGGTGCATAGCTCCCTAAAGGTGGATCGGGTGGGCAAAAAGGCTTTTGGCACATTGGCCTTAACCTGCCAGAGTATTGAGTATAGAAGTTGGGAGGTCATGTCGCAGTTGTATAAGATGTTGGTGAGGCCACATTTAGAGTATTGTGTTCAGTTCTGGGAACTGTGTTATAGTAAAGATGTTGTCAAGCTGGAAAGGGTACAGAGAAGATTTACGAGGATGTTGCCAGGACTAGAGTGTCTGAGCTTTAGGGAGAGGTTGAGTAGGCTGGGACTCTATACCTTGGAGCGCAGGAGGATGAGGAGTGATCTTATAGAGGTGTATAAGATCATGAGAGGAATAGATCGGGTAGATGCACAGTCTCTTGCCCAGAGTAGGTGAATCGAGGACCAGAGGACATAGGTTTAATGTGAAGGGGAACAGATTTAGTAGGAGTCTGAGGGGTAACTTTTTCACACAAATGGTGGTGGGTGTATGGAACAAGCTGCCAGAGGAGGTAGTTGAGGCAGGGATGATCCCAACATTTAAGAAGCAGTTAGACAGGTACATGGATAGGACAGGTTTGGAGGGATATGAAACAAATGTTTGGCAGGTGGGACTAGTGTAGCTGGGACATGTTGGGCGATGTGGGCAAGTTGGGCCGAAGGGCCTGTTTCCACCCTGTATCACTCTATGACTCTATGACATCTTAGTCTTATTCACAGGGGTGAAACATGCCAAAGTGTTAAACCAAAGGCCTGCTGCCCTCTCATATGGACATTAAAGAGCCAAGTTAGTTCTTCTGGGATCTTGGCCAACATTTACCATTCATTCAGCATTATTAAAATACATTATCTAGCTATTTTTCTCTTAACTTTGTGTGCAATCTTGCTACATAGTTAATAACTGAGAAAACTAATAATGCTTCAAAGACCAATGGCCATAAGATGTTTTTTGTACGGTCCCCAAAACATCAAAAGAGCATTCATAAGAATATTCTCAGAATTTATAGTAATTTATGATATTTGTTCTCTTCCCCCACTCCCAGATTTTACCCATTTAACTTCTACTTCAACTTTCCACTAAACTCTCTACAGCGCTTCCCAAGGTCCATTCTATTTGCCCCCCAAAATAATATTTGGTAAGAATGCCTTATACAATCCAAAATCAAAATACAATCCAAGTATTAACAAACACTGAGGTAATTTTTGAAGTACAGCCAATAACCAATTTGTCCACATATGTACTCGATTAGGTGTCATATTACAGGCTATGGCATAAAATGGTAACATACTATGTGGGAGGTACCATAAGAATGATTGTATTAACAGATAAACAGGAAAAACTGTAGACATAAGTAAGTCTTTTTCTGTTGGGCAGAGTTTTACATGTTGCATGCCACAGGGATAAAGCTGGGGCCTCATTTTTTTTTACAATTTATTGAAGTAAATTGAAGGCACTAAAAGAATGGTCACTAAATTCACTGAGGAGCACAATCTGTAAACAGTATTGGGCTGCTTATTTACACAAGATTGAATATCTGTTGGATGTCACTCAATTTTTGTTTACTAGACTGAAACCTGGAAGGGATGTTTGTCTTTTGAGGATAGGTTTATATTCCAGGCAAACCTATATTCATTGGATTTAGAAGAATGAGAGGGGATTTGAATAAAGTACATAAGATCCTCAAGGGGCTTAACAGAGAGTTAACAGTGACTTAGAGAGGATGTTTCCACATGGGAGAACCCAAAAATAGGGGTCACTGCTTAAATATAACCATTACCCATTCAAGTCAAGTCAAGTCACTTTTATTTATATAGCACATTTAAAAACAACTCTCGTTGGCCAAATTGCTTTATATTGGTATAAGAATAGTATACCAATATACGTCAGGAAAGGCTTGGGAGTAGAGATGAGTTTTTAGTCTCGACTTAAAGGAGTCGATGGAGGGGGCAGTTCTAATGGGAAGAGGGATGCTGTTCCACAGTCTAGGAGCTGCAACCACAAAGGCGCGGTCACCCCTGAGCTTATGCCTAGACCGCGGGATATTCAGCAACTCCAAGTCGGCCGATCCGAGGGACCTGGAGGTGGTGTGGTGGGTAAGCAGACTTTTGATGCAGGTGGAGGCAAGCCCATTTAGGGCTTTGTAGACATAAAGGAGGATCTTGAAATTTATTCGGAACCGCACAGGGAGCCAGTGGAGAGAGGCCAGGATCTGGGTGATGTGGTCCCTTTTTTGGGTGCCCGTTAGGAGTCTCGCTGTGGCTTCGACCAGTTGCACGCGGGACAGGGAAGAATTGGAGGAATTGTTTTATTTTACCTATCGTCCGAAGCTGAAAGAAGCTAGCTTTTACCACGGCATTGACTTGTTTGTCAAATTTCAGTGCTGAGTCAAATATCACGCCAAGGTTTTTGACGTGAGGTTTGAGTAGAGGGGTAAGGCTTCCAAGGCTGCCTGCTATCATTTTGATTGAGTCCGAGGGGCCGAGAAGAATGACCTCAGACTTACTCTCATTTAGTTGGAGGAAGTTCTGGGCCAGCCAACACTTTATATCCTCGAGGCAGCGGGTAAGGTTAAGCAGATTTGATTGTTTTTTGGGCTTCAGGGGGAGATAGAGTTGTTATCGTCTGCATAGCAATGGTACATGGCTAAACTTGCTCTCTCAGAGGAGTGAATTTCTTCCTCAAAGGATGAATGTAGCAGGCTCTTTAAATCTTTTAATACAGTTATACAAATTCTTGGTGCAAAAGGGAGAAAGGTCAATGGGGATGGGGAGGGGATGGGGAGGAATGTGAAGCTGAGATTGCAACCAGACCAGCCATGATCTTATTAAATAGGAGACTGACTTAATGGGTCAGGTGGCTTACTCTTGCACCTGATTCATACGAGAGTTCTCACCAATGCTTTAGAGTATAAATATTAAAGTCATTGGCTGGACTGCGGAATAATGTTTCCCTTCAAGGCTATTCCCTGCGTTGCTTTGTGTCCCCTTCTTATCCATTTTTCAGATGTGGTTCACAACAATTGGCACAGGTTCAGAAAAGGATGTTTCACAAAAAGGATGTGATGGCTGTGAAGGACCATCACTGTAAAATAGCTTCAGATCAGGATGTTGGAAGTTTGCTTTTAATCATTTGGTTGAGAGAATGCAAGCTTTTCTTTTCATGCTATATTGGACTTCACAATCTATTCAAATAAAATAAATGTTATATTCAGCTGTTCAGAGATCAACTATGGAAGGCGGTTCAAATTCCAATTCAAATTCCACGAGTAATGGCATGGACATTTGAACAAGTACAGGGATAGGAAAGGTTTAGAGGCATATGAGCCAAACACAGGCAAATGGACAACGTCAATGGGCTATCTTGGCAAGTTGGACCAAATGGCCTGTTTCTGTGCTGTGTGACTCTATGCTGCCTGATGCTGCCTGACCCACCCAGTTACTTCAGCATTTTGTGTCTATCTTCAGTTTAAACCAGCATCTCCAGTTCCTTCCTACACTCTATGACTCTAATAGACTGTCTATCGGTGTTCACTCACCAAGACAGGCTGCCGCGCCGACCATTGCGTAGAGCCCAGGTGTGACGCAGTCGGCTCCAGGCCTACACCAGCTCTTGAAGATGAACCAGTCATGGTGGTGATAGGCCATTTGCTCCACACCAATGCCAACCATTCTACCAGCTATTGCCCCAACAGCCATACTTGGTATAAACAGTCCCGATGGCATCTGCAGGAACATTGGGGGAAAAACATATCACAATATGCCTTGGTGTAGCACACAAACCATTAACAAACATCTCCATACAGTAATACCACATGGACAAATCAGTTCAACCACCATCCAAGATGCCACCATCAGCAGAGCCAGTTTTCACTCCACATGTCACTATCTTCAATTTGAAATGACCAAAAACTACCCCAAATCATCTCGTCCAGAATACTGAGGTCATAGCATTATAAAGAAGTACAGGACGGAAACAGGGCCCTTCAACCCACTAATAACCTGTAGACACTAATGCTATATCAATCTTTACTTTGACTGGATAGCACACAAACAATCTTTACTTTGACTGGATAGCCCATGTACACATGACAATAACAAAACGAAACTCAACTAAATTAAATGTAGTTGGTGTATTCTGCTGAAAACATAATGAAAGTATATTTTTCACTTCCAGTAGTAGTCCTGTGACTTTAGTATATCAAAGTTTGAGATCCCCTGGGTGGTGGACATGGGGATGAGGTGGGAAAGTGGAGAAGGTGCAGGATCTTCGTAAATGGTCAAGGAGGCCATTTGGCTAACTCATGCTCCTGTCTTCTGCACTGTAATGTCCTTACTTGATTCATTCACTGCCTCGTCAAGAAAACAGAGGAAACGTAGCTATACATGCTACAATTACAACACAATTACAATACAATTACAATTCAATTTATTGTCATTTGGACCCCTTGAGGTCCAAATGACAATATGTTGGGGTCATGTTGGGGTCATAGACCCAAGACACAACATAATTCACATAAACATCCATCACATTGCTGTGATGGAAGGCCAAAAAAACTTATCTCTCCACTGCACTCTCCCCCCCGATGTCAGAGTCAAAGTCAAAGCCCCCGGCGGGCGATGGCGAATTGTCCCGTGGCCATTAAAGCCACGCCGGGTGATGCAAGGTCGCACACCGGGTCTTGGTGTTAGAGCCCCGGCGTGCGCTCGCAGTCCCGCAGCCATTCCAAGCCGCGCGGGGCGGTGCTGTAAGGCCCCGCTCCAGGAGCTCTTCAACCCCGCAACTCGGGCGGGAGAAGTCGCCGCCGCGGAAGCCCCGAAAAGCGGTCTCCCTCCAGGGACCCGCGGGCTCCCGGTGTTACCGTCTGCCAAACCCGCAGATGCAGCCACCGAATCTCCGGGGGTCGGGCCGCAGCAGCGTCCACCACAGCTCCACCCGCTCTGGACTCGGCCAGCTCCGCGACGGTGAGGTGAGTAGTCGGCACCAGAGCCCCCGGTCTTCCTGTTGGAGGCCGCTCCTCGTTGCAGCCCCAACGACAACGGAGACCCGACAAAGAAAAGGTCGGGTCTCCCGTGCAGGGAGAGATTTAAAAGTTACCCCCAACCCCCCCACACCACCACCACACACATACCCCAACAAAAAATAACAAAAACTACATAAAAACATAGACATAAAATAATAAAAACGCAGACGGACTGCAGAGGCCGCTGCTGACGAAAGTCGCGCCGCCTACCGGATACTTAGCAATTGCAAATAGTGTTGCTCTAGGGAGAGGTTCAGCAGGCTTGGACTTTGTTCCTTGGAGCGTAGAAGGATGGGGACGTTCCTGGCCAAAGGGTGTGAAGAAGGATTTTGACTCAAAATGTCACCTATTCCTTTTCTTCAGAGATGCTGCCTGATCTGTTGAGTTACCCCAGCATATCTGAGAACTATATTCTGCACATTCCCCTTTTCTCAAACTATTATGCTTCAGTTAGTCTTGATTGTATTTATGTATACCATTATCTGATCTGAGTGGATAGTTTTTCACAATACTTCGGTACTCGTGACAATTATAAACCTAAAGCTAATGGTTCACCTCTGGTCTGATAGGTTTGATTGGTGAATTCTCCCTGTGCCTATGAGGATGTTAGCATGAAGTCGGCTCACTAACAGTGGCCGTGTGGCCGTCCTTACCTTCATTCCAAACGTGAATATGGTGATGACGATTTTGAACACAAGGGCGAGAGCCAGCTGCCATATCGCGGCGTAGACCCCAGGGCCGGCTGGACGGTCAGGTATATCGTCCACGGGCCGGGTCATGTTGGGGTCATTGATATAGTCGCAGAGCTGCGAAGATTCAAGCGCCCCGCAGTCGTTGAACAGCTCAGAGATGAGCTCGCTGGTGCTGCGCCGCGTGTACTGGTTGGGAAAAGCAAAGATGGCGGTGATGGCGGTCACGGCGATCACCTCCAGCACTGGGTACCGGCCCAGGTTCGTGCTCTTGCGCTTCCTGCACCAGGCGATGTTCCCTCGGATGAAGAGCGTCCCCCACAGACCGCCAAAAACCCCCAGGAGGATGAAGGGCACCAGCTCCGCCATGTACCACGGCGTGTGGTACTCCACGTAGAACAGCACCAGCCGACTGTTCCCAAACGGGTTGATTGAGCGGAGAGTGAAAGCGGCCACCAGCGCAGCGAAGAACGACCTCCAGAGAGTCTTCAGTGGGAAGTAGTAACTGACCTGGAAGACAACAGGAGAATCCACCATCACCTACTCTGATTCAACAAGGACCTTGGCGGAGCAGGGAGCAGAGAAGTTGTGGTACTCCCCAGCAACTCCCCCCCACCCCAGACAGGCCTTTCAGCCCTGCTCGCCCATGCTGACAAACATGTCACCTCTATACGAGTTCCCACTTACCTGCATTTGTCCATATCCCTCTAAACCATTCCTATCCATGTACCTGTCTAAATGCCTCTTAAATGTTCTTATAGTACCTGCCTCAACTACCTCCTCGGGCAGCTTGTTCCAAATGCCCATGTAAAAGTTGCCCCTCAGGTTCCTATTAAATCTTTCCACTCTCACCCATGTCCCCTGGTTCTTGATTCCCCTATTCTGGGTAAAAGACACTGTATATTTAGCAAATCTATTCCCTTCATGATTTTACGCACCCAATTTCCTCTTGCACATTCATGTTATGGGAATTTTGATGTCACTTATTGCCAGGAAATCTGCTGGGCCATTCCAAAGAACCCTCAAGTTTCAGCAGCACTAATGAGTCAGACTGGACAAGGATGGCCGATTTTCATCCCTGAGGTTGATTTAACCAGATGTGATTTTACATCAATCTTGAAATATCAATGCCAGAAACACTCAACCAGTTAGGCAGCATCTGTAAAGAGAGAAACAGAGCTAACCTCTCAGACCGAAGACTTTGCATCAGAACTGAAACGTTGATTCTGTTTCTCTTTCACAAATGCCACCTCACCTGTATGGTGCATAACATGAGATTTTTAGGCCACTGCTATGAAAAAATGTTGGAAGTATTTTCTGCTTTTATTTTACATTTGCAAGAAGAGAGAGCTTAACTCTGCTCAATTTTGAAGCGGGAACACCGGATTCCCAACGGATGCAAATGCGGCCACTGGATGCCACCTGTCTGGAGTAGGGCTGAAACGCATAACCTTCTGTCACTGTTTCACCTCTCAGTCAAGACTCTTTCTGAACTTACTTGGTGGTTATTGATGAAGTTCATTGATAATCATTCAACATTGCGTAAGATTTAGCCCGGGGGTAGCCTCAGTTAGAGTAGGAATATACTTTACCTCTTCCAAGCTGAAAAGCACACCGCCAATGGGTGCGCCAAAGGCAACCGAGACTCCCGCGGCAGCTGCGGCCGACAGCACCTGGAAGGTGGACAAATACTCTGGTTATAAACTTCCTGTCGGCTTCCATGTCACAATAAACATACAATAGAAACCCTTCCCCTTCCTTCTTTTTAACCACTTGCTTCCCAAATCACACTAGCGATTCCATCCATCTAAAGTCCAGTTTGGTTTAGTTTAGAGATACAGCGTGGAAACAGGCCCTTCGGCCCACCTAGTCCGCACTGACCAACGATTCCCGCACACTAGCACAACGCTACACACACTAGCACAACGCTACACACACTAGCACAACGCTACACACACTAGCACAACGCTACACACACTAGCACGCTACACACACTAGCACAATGCTACACACACTAGCACGCTACACACACTAGCACAACGCTACACACACTAGCACGCTACACACACTAGCACAACGCTACACACACTAGCACAACGCTACACACACTAGCACAACGCTACACACACTAGCACAATGCTACACACTAGCACAACGCTACACACACTAGCACAACGCTACACACACTAGCACAACGCTACACACACTAGCATGCTACACACACTAGCACAATGCTACACACTAGCACAACGCTACACACACTAGCACAACGCTACACACACTAGCACAACGCTACACACACTAGCACAACGCTACACACACTAGCACAACGCTACACACACTAGCACAACGCTACACACACTAGCACAACGCTACACACTAGCACAACGCTACACACACTAGCACAACGCTACACACACTAGCACAACGCTACACACACTAGCACAACGCTACACACACTAGCACAACGCTACACACACTAGCACAACGCTACACACACTAGCACAACGCTACACACACTAGGGACATTTTTACATTGATACCAAGCCAATTAACCTACAAACCTGTACAACTTTGGAATGTGTGAGGAAACCGAAGATCTCGGAGAAAACCCATGCAGGTCATGGGGAGAAGGTACAAACTCTGTACTCTGTACAGACAAGCACCCGTGGTCAGGATCGAACCCAGGCTCCGTATGGCAGTAGCTCTACCGTTATGCCACCGTGCCGTCCTAAACAACGTGATCTTCACTGCAAGACAACTTGAAGAGAAAGATCAACTTCTATAAGCGGCTTTTTTTTTACCTCCTTAAAGCCTTTGACCAGATGGGACCATGGTGAACTCACCTAAAATTCAGTCGCCCACAGAAATATGTCTCCATCTTACAATGGAACCAACCTCAATGAAGACCAGTGACAAGCAATGATGCATCATTGCCCTGACATTTCTCTCAAGCCTTTTGAGGTGCTGCAGCTCACCTCCAACAAACCTCCTGCAGGAGGAGAGCCAACCTTCAAAACTAATGGGGATCTATGCAACCCTGACCAACATCTAATGCACCTCAGCAGTGGAGCTGCAGTTTGCAGTGGTTGTGTTTGCATTTACCCAAAGACAACATACCAAGGCAACATTATCACCACTGAGGCCTATGAGATGCCGTGTTTTACACTTGAAAGTCCGCAAGACAAAAGGGTCCTCTATAACCTGCCCTGGCTGCTCCACTGCCCTCCAACAACCAACGTTCATGGCACCCTGGAAAACATGGATCACTTCTATATCTTGGAAACCATCTTAATTAATTCACCCTTACTCTCAATGCATCCGCATAGCGTTAGGCCAATTGTAGAAAAGGATGTTTGAAGATTAACACCTTGGACTTAGAATGAAACTCATTGTCCACAAGACAGCAGTGATCCATTCCGAAATACTTCTGAGACGCTCAGGCAGCATCTTGAGGTATTGGTGAGATACCACCAATGCTGCCTCCACAAAATCTCCATATACACCAGAAGGACAAGTGAACCAGCATCAATGCCCTTTCTAGTATTGAGTCTCAGCTATAGAGCCACATCATTCGCATGCCCGACATGCGATTCTCAAAACCGACACTCGGTCCAGAGATCTATCATGGGAAGTGATTACCAGCTCAGAGGAAAAGGTCCCACTCACTGCTGAGAATCACTGCCCCAGGGCTGCTCAGTGAGTGAAGAAGGAGCATTCGGGACAATATTGGGAACCTCGACTCCTTGTATCAGGAGCACACAGAATCCATGAGTTACCTATCCTATTATCATCACATCAGCCACCTGCTGCCTCATCTGTGGATGAATCTGTGTTCCCCACATTAGCCGCAAAACCCACTAAAGCAGAGTGGAAGCGAGTCATCGTTGATCTTCAAAGAGGGCCAAAGAAGAGGGAGTTGGCAAAGGACTGTAGTTTGTAAGTTCAACTCCATTTGGAATTGGAATCCCAGGCCCCACCAGTTATTTTTAAGCCACAATACTCTACAGCAACGTCACTTACTTCTCTCCTCTTTCCTTCATTCTTACTGTACTTTGAAAACAAGCAGCAGAAGAGGTTGCCACAACAACAAGCCACGTGCACCAGTGGTCCTTCCTTCCCAAGGCTGAGGCCAGAGGAGACGGCCAACACTAAGGTTACGGTTTTAATCAGTAAAGTCCACTTGCCCAGGTAGCCTCTGATAATGAAGCCACTGAGGATAGTTTTAATCTAGAAAAATAAAATTCAAGTCAAATGAAAGATTATTTGAGATACATACATCCTTCAGTGAAACACTGGTCAGACCAGAAGAATACTTTACTAAATAAATAATTTGTTAAAATTGTTAAACTTCTCAACTACAATTAAAACCACAGCAGTAGCATGACAGAATATATTATTATACCGAGACACTACGCATGCCTTAACAGTCCTTCGTTTCTTCAGTTTGCAGCTCTGGATTCCTTGTCAACCTCTCACTTATTTCAGTTCACAATTAATGGCTGTGCCCCAAACCAAATCTGGAATTCCCTCCCCAATGCTCTCTTCCTCCCTCCCTGACACCCCCTCCATACCTGACGCTCTCTCTGTCTAACACTCCTTCTTTGCCTGGTGCTTTTTTGTTCTAGACAATCTTCTTCCCTTCCTGATGCTTCTTCTCTCCCCAATTCTTCCTCCCTTTCCATCTGATCCTCCTTTATGACTCAGCCTAAAATCTCCCACTTTGACCAGGTATATGTCACCTGTCCTAATGTCTTTTGTGTGGCTCAGTATCAACAAGTTTGTCTCTTTAGCCTCCTGTGAGCAGCTTGGCGAGTTGAATGACATTAAAAAGTACAATTTAGAGACAACTTGTTCAACAAAATAAAAGGGGGAAGTTATAAAACAAGTGCGGCGAGTTTGCAGGGAACTACCGAGGTGGAAGTTTACTGAGCTGAAAAGTTTACTCCATTGGCCTCTCTCTTGAAAGTCCCTCTCCTGCTGAGTTTTACCAGCATTTTATACTTTCCTGTGTAATTTCCAGAAGCAATCACAACTTCTGCTGGTAAAGATAAGGTGCATTATATTACACCAAAGGGGAATGGATGGAGATTATGATAATCAGGAATGCATTGATTTAAAGATGGTGGGAACAGATTATTTCCATGAACTAAACAGGAAATTGAACGGAAGGGGAAAAGAGGATGGGAGTGGGGTGGGCTGCAGAGGGGCCAGGCCGCGGAGAGGCCGTTGAGCCGCCAAGAACAAAGAGGGACAAGTTGGGGGGGTGAGGGGGTGAGGAATGCCGAGAACAAAGTGGGACCATCGGGACTCTAGTGGGTACTTTTGTTATGTAGTCGGTGCCATATACGTGGCGGCTCTTTGCATACTTTGTATATTGTATGCAAAACAAAGAATTTCATTGAACCTAGTTACATGTGACAATAAAGTATTATCTAATTAATTGGAAAAGTATTTCAAAATTGCACCACAGACATGATGGGCTGAACAATTTCTTTCTACACTGCATAACACCAATTTTATAAAGGAATGGGATGAGTCATTGTAATAGTTATGAAGCACGCTTCAGGCTGGGCGCAGTGGGTTGGCTCACCTGATGAAAACATTTCTTAGGAATGCTACACCAGCTCACCGCTCACTGCCTGCTGCCCTGTGCAGAGGGGGGGTTTCCGGGGCACAAGAGTGGCCAGTCCTGGGTCACTCGACTAACATTTTCAGAACGTGCTTCCTGAAACACAGATTTAAAGTCTGTTGTTGTGGCATTGCCTTCCTTGGGATTGGGAAATGTGGCCGCTTTCATCTCTTTCAGCAATCCATGCGGAACATGAAGAGGGATTCTTACCCTAGTCTCCTCAACAAAGTCTGTGACTACCTCTGCTCCATTATTTAGCTGGCTCCTCTCCCCTTCCCCCATCCCAAACTCCAGACCTCTCTGCCAATCATAGTGGACCATTCACAAGTGTTCCCCCCCAACCATAATTTCATCAGAAGCCAGGGGGCATAGATGCGATATTATATGTAACTTGTGTAGGAAGGAACTGCAGATGTTGATTTAAACCGAAGATAGACACAAAAAACTGGAGTAACTCAGTGGGTCAGGCAGCGTCTCTGGAGAAAAGAAACCGGTGACGTTTTGGGTTGAGACCCTTCAGACTATGTATTGAGGAAACCATTCAAGAGGGTTTATTGCATGGAGTTTTGGGACAGTAGAGGGCAGCAGAGAACACTCTATACTACCCAAGTCACAGGGACATGGAGTTATACAGCAGACACAGCCATGCTGACAAGCTGCACAACCAAGCGCCAGACCCAGATCCCTCCAAACATTTCTTATCCCTGTACCTGTCCAAGTGTCTTTTAAATGTTGTAATTGTACCCGCCAGTACCACTACCAACTCATCCTAGATATGTACCACTCTCTATGTGGGAAAAGTTGTCCCTCAAGACCCTTTTAAATCTTTCCCCCTTCACATTAAACCTATGCCCTTTAGTTTCAGATGCCCCTACTCTTGGGTAAAGACTGTGGATAAACTGAGAGAGGAACAAAAGACAGATCATATCCAGCCCCTGTAGATGATTAAAACCAGTTCATTAGAACAGGACAAGTTGCCAATCTATCTGTTGTTATTCCTGCACAAGGAGTTCCTGACCATAAGTGGCTTATTGTGTGAGACCCTGGGAAGCGCTCTGCTGCTTCCTAAAGGCGAGAGAGCAAAATGGTGAGTTTAGTTTAGTTTAGAGATACAGTCCACGTGGGCCATCGATCGCCCGTACACTAGTTCTATGTTATCCTAGTTTTGCATCCTACACATTAGGGGCAATTTATAGAAGTCAACTAACCTACAAACGTGCACGTCGTTGGAATGTGGGAAGAAACCGGAGCACCCAGAAAAATCCCATGTGGTCACGGGGATAACGCACAAACTCTGTGCAGACAGCACCCGTAGCACAATCAAACCCAGGTCTCTGGCACTGTATGTAAGGCAGCAACTCTATTGCTACGCCACTGTGCCAGCTATCTCAACTTTGTACAGGATCATCTCTGGGCCCTGTTGAAATTAAGGACCTTTGACTCGCTACAATACAAAGCACTAAAACCTATGCATCATCTTGCTGAAGACATTCAGCCAGTGTACACTGCGCCACCAATTGCTTATCGTTAGTTCTGAGGTAATACTGTTTATATTCACTAACACAGAGGGGGGGTAGAATGTAAAGGGTGCCTGCAGTGAATAGCTTTAACTTCTTGTGACTGGCACCTACCTCAGGAATTCCAGAGCCACAAGCATAGGGGGCAAACACCTTGACCAGCGACACTCCCAGGAAAGCAAAGGTCAAGGCCCACAGAACGTACAAGAAGTAGTTCAGAATGTATGCGCTGGCACCCTAGGGAAATAAAAACACATTACAGTGCTGTTAAATTTTGTAGAATAGTATAGCATGGATGCAGACCCTCCGCCCACTGAGTCTGTGCCAACCGTCATTCACACTAATCCCATTTAATTGTACCCACGTTCTCATTAACTCCTCCCAACTTTTACAACACACCGTAATGGACAATTTATAGAAAACAGTTAAACTACCAATCTGCACGTCTTTGGAATGTGAGTGGAAACCAAAGCAACCAGGGGAAACCAGTCACAGGGCAAACGTGCAAACTTCACATAGACAGCACTGGAAGTCAGGATTGAACCCAGAACATAGTAAGTGTGAGGCAGCAGCACTACCAACTACACTGCTGATCTGCCATCACACACAGTACAGAAATTGTGACAGGCACAAATAACCCTTACAGGAACAATTTAATGGTGGAAACCCAATAGTCTCCTAATAATCAAATGACACGTTTTACAATACAGCAATTATTAACCTCAAACAATTGGGTGTTCAACAAGCACCCATTAAATACGAGTTGTTTTTTATACATCCTTGCTCTTGATCAAGTACCCAGGCAGCTACAAGCAGTTATCTGAAGATTTCAAGTACATTCAGTCTTGGCAATGAAGGTACCACTCAGTGTGCAAATGGTCATTATGTCAACTCAGGCCAGGACCTGGAAGAATTCAGTCGTCAGCGGCACCATACAATGGCGGCTGGGCATTTTCCTCCACTACTGAGGTGAACATTCAGGAAGCAGAGCACCGTGCAAGTGGTGTGCATTTGTTGCATGCAACTGGGGTTGAGATTCTACCCCCTATGTGTCTTCACTCATCCAAAGGTGTTAATCCAATTGGTCTTACATCACTCATTGCTCAGTGGCTTCAGTCTTGTCTCCGAGTTAGACAATGTCCTGCTTTCAGATACCACCCCACAAAACGTAGTATCTGGTCCAGACTGACATTGCTGCACAACTTCATAGAACTATCGACTTTTTTAAAAAGGTACGAGGAAAACAATGAAAAACCAACTTATCCCTTCTTCACAATTAAGGTGCACAATAAGTAGAGGCAGCCCAAGACATTACAGTGCACCAACCTGATGCCCTTGCTTATGTAGACATAATTCAATTCCTCCACCCTGTCCACTCCACCAGCCCTGGCAACGGTCACCAATGCAAACAAGATGCCACCTCAAGCTGGCTCTTCAAGACCTAGGGCTGCTCCATGTTGCCCGACAAGGCCAACTAGTCTTCACTGAAAGTCAGCAGATTTCCACCAACCCCGCTGCAGTCACAGGAGGGCACTGCCTCAGAGTACTTAGCGTCATAGTCATCAAGCAGAGAAACAGCCCGTTCAGCCCAGTTTGTCCATATTGACTGCCACGTAACCACCTATTCCATTGAACAGCATTGAGTGCATAGAAAGGCAAACACAAGGCAGACAATAAGCGGATATACAAAAGTGATCAGTTGATGTTTCTATGCTTTGATTTATAAATCTACTTTCGAAAGTTGATTTTGTAGTGCATTATGTTTCACTGTGATTAATGAACAGCAGGGTTAGAGAAGACGGGGCAGTTGATGAACTGAGAACGATGTAACTGGAGATGTACCTGTGCGTTGTTACCCAGCCATGTTGTCATTACTGTCGTCTGCATTCTCATACCTGACCTCTACCCCCTCCCCTTTCCTTCACAATGTCACTGAGTAATACAAATGCAAAGAGTACGAGTACTGCTGCACAATAAAGGCAGCAACTGTGTGCAGACTGGGATACTGCATGCGAATTACCAGCTCTTGCTTGGTAGGAGACAGGCCCATAAACCTTCATCGTTGTTCTAACCTTGGCAACCACTGCCAGTGAGGTCTTTGTCCCCTCTGCAAGCGTGGCTTCAGCAGGACAAAGTAAGAATACCCTTAGTGAAATGTGGGCAACTCATACACTTTTCTCGCTGAGGTTTCAGTAGATCCATGGACCTTTGTGGTCTAATATGAAGTGTTGTGAGCACTTCTACCCCCCCCCCCCCCCTCCCCTCTTCCTTTATCCACGTCTGTGAGGTGTCTGCTCCGTCTCCTAGTCATGCTGCATAGAGAGGTGCAGAAACAAATTCTACTGGCATGTGTTGGGGAAATGATTAGAGGCCAACCAGAGGCTAAAAAGAAGCAGAGGGCACAGCTGAGGTAACAAATCAGTCTTTAACAAAGGGAAGATGTTGCTGCAGTCTCAACAAGTGAAGATGTATTTGAGATTCTGAATGAGATAAAAATTGGTAAAGAAGTACCAGAAAGATTAGTTGCACTTAATGTGGATAAATCACCTGATCCAGATGAGATAGATCCTAGGCTGCTGAGGAAAATAAGGGAGGAAATTGCACAGGCCCTGGCCATTATCTTCCAAACTTCTAGGAGTGCCTGAGGACTGGAAAATTGCAAATGTTACACCCTTGTTCAAAATAAACACAGGGATCAACCCAGTAACTATAGACCAGACAATTTACCTTTAATGGTGGGGAAACTTGCAGAAGTAGTAAAGAAGTCACATGGTTTGCTTGTCTTCATTGCTCGGGACACTGAACATAAGAGTCCGGAAGTCATGATGCAGCTCTATAGGACTTTGGTTAGGCCACATTTGGAGTATTGCATGCAGTTCTTGTTTCCCCATAACTGGAAAGATGTGGAGGCTTTGGAGAGGGTGCAGAGGAGGTTCACCAGAATGCTGCATGAATTAGAAGGTTTCTGCTACAGGGAGAGGTTGAATAGACTTAGATTGTTTTCTCTGGAACATTGTAGGTTGAGGGGAGACTTCATGGAAATATGTACAATTATGTGAGGCAAATATGGTAGACAGTCTGAACTCTGTTCCCCAAGGTGCAAACGTCCAACACTACAGGGCATAGCTATAAGGTGAGAGGTGTGTGGGGTTCTTTTTGTACACAGAGCGTGGGGGCCTGGAATGCATTGTCAGGGAGGCAGATAAGATAGTGGCATTTAAGAGGCTTTTAAATAGGCACAAGGTAGTGAGGGAACAGAGGGTTATGGATCATGTGCAGGCATACGAGTTCTGTTTAACAAGGCATCATGTTCGGCACAAACAGAGTGGGTCGAAGGGCCCGTTCCTTTGCTGTACTGTTCTATGTTCTATGTTAATCAACAAACAGGGACAAATGTAGCAAATATGAATTTTACTTAAAGAAGAACTTCCAAAGATATTTGATTAAGTACCACATAATAAGCTTGTCTTCAAGACTGAATGTTGTATAAATAAAGTATAAACAAGGAATAAATGTTGTAATAGCATTGACACAAAATTGGCGAAGTAACAGGTAATTTCTCAGGTCAGTACTGGGACCACTGCTTTCCCTGATAAATATTAATAGCTTGAACTTTTGGCATCAATTCCAAATTTGGAGACAAAAAATTGTGACAAGAAAAGGAATAGGCTTCAAGTATATATTGTCACATTAGTGAAATGGGTAGAGAAGAGAAGAGTTAACAATTTGAATTGATGAAAAGAAAAACAAGAAGAGATAACTGAGGATGCAATTTTATAAGAAAACGAAAAGAGATCTGGGGATGCATAATTTGATGAAAGTAACGAGGAAAACCTCGGATTCTATTTTAATAATCAAGAAGTAAATGCAAGGAAGTCACGACGATCCTTCATAAAACGTTGATTTGGCCACAGCCCAAGTATCATGACCCATTCTGGGCACGATATTTTATGAAAAATATACAGGCTTTGGTGAGGGTCAGAAAAGAGTTATCAAAATGATTCCAGGAATGATGAGAAATTGGGTTGTTTTCCTTAGAATAAGGAGATCTCACTGAAGGATTTGAAATCATATAATGCATACTGACTGAGCATGCAGCGAGAGTGAAGGGGTGAAGAGGTGGCACACATAGAATGAAGGTGATTAGCCGAAGAACTAGAAGTGACATGACAAAATCCCTTTCACCCAGTGAATGGTTAGGGTCAGAAATGAACTGCCAGGAGTAGTAATGGAGGTGGATTCAACCGAAGCAGTCAAAAGGGAGATATATGTATTTAATACGAATTAAATTGCAGCAATTCATTATTTTTTGAGAGGAAGGAGGGAAGTGAGATTAACTGGATGGTTCTTACATAGAACCAGTATGGACAAATGGCCTCCCTCCATGCTACTACAATTCTTTGATCAAGTGAACCTGCAACTAACCTGGAGGTGGCGGTAATGGGTAAAGGGTGGAAGTTGGTGAGAGTGTTCGATCTCGCCGCACATTGTATGTCCAGCAATGCAAGTCTAAAAAAGGATAGCATCACTGACTTGTGTTATCATCTGCCTACTCTGTATACAACTGCCAAACATCAACCATGTGGTTAACACCTTCACCAATATGCAATCAGGAACGATGCGGCCCAAAGGTGTGCTTGCACCACATGCTGTTTGGGATCTCAAGGGACACTGGTAGAACTCATATAAAAGCCTCCCACGATTCTAGTATTTCACTAAATGCATTTGTGCCTTGTGGGTTGTTATAATATTCTTAGGTCTCTCCAACTGGTTTGTTTTGGATTGTGTACTTAAAGCCCCGTCCTTTAGAAATTGACAGCCCAAGTCCTGCAAGCCTGGGTTCTCGGCCCACAGAATAATAAATGATGTTCCCACTGCACACGTCCTCTAGCTCATTATTGATAAGCAGTAGCAGACACCTGGGAAGAGATTACTTTCTAAGAACCCCAGTTCGTAAATGTTTTGTAATGGGCTAGAACACAAAGAAAAATAACTAAAAACTGTGTTTGGAGCTGGAATCAACTTCTTTCATTCTTGCAAGATGTAACGCTGCTTTGCAACATTTCACTAAGTTACATCTCAAGAAATGTTCCTGGCTGATGATGCACCTAAATGTTAAACTCCATTGAGCAGAGGTCTGAACAAATGGATAATCCAAAGGGGAATGTTCTGTTACAGCCTTGAATAAAGTTGTGGAGATAACTACGTTCAAATTAATTAGCCGCAGTGACATGGCGTCCTGCAGTCTGTTAGCAACAAGCGCCAAATGGAATTCCGTGATTTCTTACATCTGATCGGTTGGCCAAAAGCTCTGACCACGTCTTCCACTGAGGACATTTATCTCTGTCCTCAAAGGTTGTCTCGTTGGAAGTCCAGCAGCACTGCTCGTGACTGAACCAAAATCCGGCCAAGCACACCCCTTCCTTCAGGTCCGTCATCCAGTCGACAGCCAGATCAATCACTCCAGCCAGTGTCCCTAAATAAGGCAGAGCAGAATGTGTCATGTTGAAGCCAGCAATGATCGGAGAACACTGTTTTACTGTTACATCAGCTGGGGGACGTCAACATTTATGATGGAAAACATCATGACGGAGGACAAACTGTCGAATAGTGCTGTTACAGGTCTAATGAGAACTCCCTCTCACTGCTAATCATCCCCCCCCCCCACTGTTACAATCCGTATCCTCTCTGGGATGCAATGCATCGCTTCTTCAGCAAGATCCCCAAAATCCCACCTCCAGAGGCAGCAGGTACATGAGGAAATTATTATATCCATGTTACATCCCGAGCTGTTCCTATATTGTTGCTCAGTCAGGAAATAGAAAAAAGGGGCAGGTGTAGTGGCACCAAACGTCGTGAATAAACGGTGTCTTTATTCAGGCATTATAGGTTAGATATACATGCACGTTTAGTCCTCTAACACAAAAGTCATCGTTGCTGCTGCGAGGCTGTTGCCTCGTGGGCTTGAGCTGATCTCCTGCTGAGGTGGCAGGACACTCACGCGAAGAGAGAAGAGAAAGAGAGAGGGAAGGTTGACCCAGGGTTCATTATATACTATAACGATGTTACTAAATTTTGTGATTTTAAAAATCAAGTCTGCAATTTATCCCATCAGATAAAGCATAAAAAGAAGATTAATTTGATACCTAATTCACTTTCATGTCTTCAGTATTAATAATGTTATGGCCATTTTCATACTCGGAAATTAGCATCTTGTTCCCTATTGCTTTTCCATTGACTTAACACAAAAGCTGTGATTTTCAGGGGGCATTTTGTATCGCTTGTCGGATAGGGATTTCCTCGGGCTGCTAGTTGATGAAGAAAAATCGATCGGACTTCCGCTCCTGGTTTAAAAAAAATATATCGCTGGACAATTTAATGGTTGGATTAAAGCAAGAAGCGACTTCGAAGGCCCTCAACGTCTTCAACGTGACGGATCGTAATATCAGGACAAAACAAAGGGTAAGTCGTCTATTTCACATATAATCTTGCTTCTTGGGGTGGCTTTAATCTAATTTTACGATGCAAAAATGTTATTTAGTCCCCAAACGATTCGGCCATGTCTTGCTAGCCGATATGGGATTAAAATTCACAGCAACGACAACGTTCCAATCGATCGCATTCCAGAAACACCCACTCGCAAGATGATTAAAATTCTCTATTTTTTGGACAATCATGTCATAAGAGCATCTAAATCGTCTATATTTTGTGTAATGGTCTATCCATAATCAATATTGCTATCTTAAATATCCACAACAGTTTTAGTCACATGTATTGTGCAAAAAATAATAATTTTGATTATATTGAGAGTGTATTTTTCTAGATTAATTTATGGGAATTAAACATTAAATTCCTTCCATTTGGCATATAAATTCATGGCAGTGAGATTTAAAAATCATGTTATATTGTGAATTCTTGTGTGAACGGGATTAGTTTGTTATTTGGATACTTAGGCTATTTTTTTTAAATTAGCCTTCTCTTAAGAAATGGATAGATGTTTAGATCTAGTCACTGAATTTAGATGAATTTAATTGATGAGATGAATTGAATTGATTTGATGAAACTGATGAATATGAATTTCTTGTTGGGTATTTACTATTTGTTTTAGCATTTAACTTTATCATTTTTATAAAACTGCAAATAATAACTTGTTTCTGTTAATGCTGTTCAGTGTTTTTCCTCTTTACATTTTAAACAGATGTCTCCGAAGAAGAAATGCAAAATTGTCAATCTAAATGCCCAGCAAAAGAAACTGATTTAGACAGCATTCGCAGAGATTTTCCGAATTTGGACTATTCCAAATGTGATGATCTACAGGACTTTCTTAATGGGAAAGTAGTGGGCAGAAAGGCATGTCGTGCGTGGTTTGAAGAACAAAAACTTGCAGTTTACAATGCCAAAATTGAAAAGTTGAAGAAAAACAAGGTGTACAGAGTTGCTTATTGGTTACAATCTGAGGAGTGTGATGATGCTACTG
Source organism: Amblyraja radiata (assembly GCF_010909765.2). Taxonomy (NCBI): domain Eukaryota; kingdom Metazoa; phylum Chordata; class Chondrichthyes; order Rajiformes; family Rajidae; genus Amblyraja; species Amblyraja radiata. Next base: position 23,152,442 of record NC_045969.1, read on the forward strand.
ATTATGATATGCCAATGTATCGGCTAGCAACTGATCTTCTCCATAAAGACTTGGTCTATTTCTAGAAATTGTAATTTCTTTACCTTTCTGTTACGGACACAGCATAAAATACAATAATATTAAAGTTCTGATCTTGAGAATATCACATTTTCGAATTTTCAAGGTAGTCTGGGTGTTTATTATTATTTCCGTCACACAGTCAATCTTGTAATTAGCTACAATTAAGTAACTAACTAATTATATGCTTTACTTTCAGGTCATCCAAGTAAGATGTTTCATATTTGTTTCAGAATGCTTCAATCTCTAATGTGAAAATTTCATTCAGTTCTCTTAATTTTTAAGAAAGTTATGGGTTTTTATGTCAATTGACTGTCCTTGATCACAGCTTTTGTGTTAAGTCAATGGAAAAGCAATAGGGAACAAGATGCTAATTTCCGAGTATGAAAATGACCATAACGTTTTTAATACTGAAGATATGAAAGTGAATTAGGTATCAAATTAAAGTTCTTTTTATGCTTTAACTGATGGGATAAATTACAGGCTTGATTTTTAAAATCTCAAAATTTTGTGACGTTCCTATGAAGAGGAGGGGGAGGGAGTGCTCAGGGATGAGGGGAAAAGAGCCGCGCCTGCGCAATTAGGGGCTATGGGTGAGTGGTGGAATATTGGGTTGGGGGAACGGGTTGCATTGGGGAAACGGGTGAGTGGTGAAATATTGCGTTGGGGAATGGTTAAGTAGGGGGACCAGGCCTCCCGTGTGACTGGGACCCAACGGGTCCCACTTAGTCTAGTTACCTTCTAAATGTGAGTAGTAAGCCAGCTTTATTTAATCTTGCCGTGTGAGACATTGTGCTCTTCTTGATAGATAGCCTAGTATTCCTTCAGCATTTTGACTGTGCTCTGCACCTGCCCAACACATTATGGAAAATACTCCAAAATAAAACACTCTGTCATGTTGTCCCTGCCCGATCCCATTCAATAATTTGACACCAGCTCCTGGAGGTGACATACACTGCACGAATAACAGTAAATCCGAGATGTTGTACCTGCCAGAAGTCCAATGAGCAACATCACCACCCATCCTGACCACGCGTCCAACAGGCCTTTGATACATTCCCATATCGACTCTTTACTTTTGCTTGTGATCTGAAAGTAAAGGTAAAGCAATTATAGAATGGATTTGAATTGGTCTTATTGTAGCCATTAAACTTTTATTGTCAATTATAGCAGTAAGTGTAGCAGTAGGATACTCGGCCCCTCAAGTCTGTTCTGCCACTTAATAAGACCAGGGCTCAGCCGATTGTAACCTCAATTCCACATGCTCATCAATATGCCAGAACTTTCACCCTCTGGCTGATTAAGATTGTATTTAGCACTGCTTTAAAGCGTTCAAGGAGTCTGCTTTCACCACACTTTGAGGAAGAGAGATTCATTAACTCTCTGAAAGTAAAGATTTTACCTTATTTCTATCTTAAATGGGTGACACCCTATATTTAAACAGTGACCCTTTGCTCTAGATTATCCCAAAGTAGGAAATGTCATCTTCATATCCATCCCGGTGAGGCGGCGAGGTTCGGCGGTCCCGGTGCGGTGGCAAAGTTTTGGTGGCGATAGTCGGAGGAATCGAGGAGGTAGCAAGGGTCGGCGTTATCGGTGAGGGGTCGATAGTCAGATTTACCGGTGAGGCAGCGAGGATTGGCGTTATCGGTGGGTGGGTGAAGGTCAGCGGCAGCGGCCACGTGGAGGTCGGCGATGGTGGTCTGGGCATGAGATCGGTCAGGTAGGCGGAGAGTGCTGGTGCTGCTCCTCGTGGCAAAGATGGCGTCACGAGACTCGGCCTGGTGGTGTTCGGGCAGGCGGCACAGATCAGTGTTGGGGCCCGGGGGCCTGCAGGCGTTCGAGTCGCGGAGTGTCGGTGGCAGGAACAGCCTGGAGGTGGGCGTGTTTAAGGTCCTTGGTGGAGTCCAGGTGGGCCAGGAATCGTTTATTGAAGGCATGCATCTGTCGGTGGATGAAGTAGAGCTGGGGTCCGTTACAGGTCTGAGTGAGTGAGGCCCGAAGTTTCGGGAGAGTCAAAGCGAGGTCCTGTTGGTGCCGGCACATCGCAGCCAGAGTAGATCGTACAGCATGGAAGGAGAACTGCCGTGTAAGGTGGCAGATAGCAGGTCAGTATCTATAGTCCAGGTTGGATCCGAACTGGGAGGTAGGGAAGTGGAGCTGGAAACCATGAGGTACAAGATGGAGGCGCAGGCAAGTCACGAGAAAGCAAACGTGGCTGTGGTAACGGGTCTGGGTTAAGATGTGGTCGTAGAGTTGGAGGGAAGGGGGAATCACAGGGGGGGGGGGGGGGGCAGTGAGAGAGGCGGTTGTTAAACTGTCTTCAGAGAGAGGAGGAGAACTTCTTCAAAGTAGGCATACCTTGAGGAGATTTTGCAGTGGAGTAGACGAAATGTTTAGAGCTGTCGTGAGTTTCTCAAAAACCCTTAACAATGCGAACTGGGAAACACTCTGAGAGAAAACAAAGTGTTTCAAATATTCGCAGCACCCATAGCATTCTTATATTCCCACAGCATAATGGTTGCTTGTGGATTCACTTCTGAAACAATTCACCATTGATCAATGTTTAAACTCCGGACCCTTGACATCGGAAAACAATTCCTCCATTTACTTAACAAATGGATGCAAATCCTACGCCCAGTTCACCATTAATCATGTTCAACCTCCTGTTTCCTGTCATTAGGAGACAATTCCTCAATTTACCTAACAAATAGGTGCAATAATGGGCATCTCTATTACCCGTTCATGTGGAATTTACACCCGATCAATCTATTTATCGCCTCTCCTAACATCCTCTTCACTGTGTTGCCATTTTTCCCCATGGAGCTTTCACAGTACATAAGCTCTTGGGTTAAACATATTCCAAATTACTCATCTTTCTTATAATTTTCTGAATTTCCTACATCAAGAGTTATAGCTGCCTGCTATGCGTTGCCAGAGACAGTGCTGGAAGCAGATACAATAGAGGCATTTTAGAGGCTTATAAGATAAGATAAGATAGAATTTATTGCCACACAACCAGGGTCGGTGGAATTTGGGTTGTCGGCAGCGATACAATAATATAGAACACACAACCACAATAAAAATGTAACACAAACATCCACCACAGCATTCATCACTGTGGTGGAAGGCACAAAATTTGGCCAGTCCTCCTCCATTTCCCCGCCGTGGACAGGACCAGAGTCCAGAGTCAGTCCAGGATCGGCTCTTCCTCACCGGAGACCGCGACTTTAAGTTGTTGTAGGCCGCAGGCCGGCGGTCGAGATTTAAAGTCCCCGCCGCAGCCAGAAGCACCGTAGACTGCAGGGCCGGCGGTCGAAGCTCCCCTCCAGGGGTGATGGTAAGTCCATGCCGGCCCCGCGGTAGAAGTTGGCCGCGTGCCGGCAGTGGTGGCTTCTTCTTCCCCCGGGTCCCCCACGAGGGATCCCGGGCTGTAGACGCCGCACCAGCTGGAGCTCTGCAGACCGCGACTTCAGGCTGCGACTTCAGGCTGCCGGCTGCCCTGGGCCAGTGAAACTGAGCGCTCCCCTCCAGCGAGGGCTCACCCGCTCCACATCGCTCCACATCGAGAGTCCACGCTGCGCCCGCCGCTGAAGCCCCGGGCGCGTCTCCGGGAAAGGCCGCGCCGATCCTTAATGTTAGGCCACGGGGGAGGCGACCTGGAAAAAGTCGCCTCTCCATGGAGGAGGCGACCGAAGCGGTTTCCCCCTCACCCCCCCACACCACCCCCCACACAAAACACACGAAGGAACATTAAATACATACTTTAAAACATACTAAAAAATAAAAAAAAGTTGAAAAGACTGACGCGCTGCTGACATGGCAGCACACAGAGGAGCGCCCCCTACTAAGACGAACGCATTAAAATGCAGGGAAAGGAAGATCAATCAAGTGCAGGCAGAAGCAGTAAGTTAAAGTAGGCATGATGTTCAGCTCAGATATCACGGGCTGTTTCTGTGATGTACTGTTCCATGTTCTATGTAACTGATTTCCAACCACAGACTTTAACCAAATCTGGCCTGGCAAACTGAAAATTGGATTTACCACCTGGAATGGGAACATCTAAGTATTACACTTGCATTCTACATCACACCCTGTGCATTCCAATACCCAGGAACACCTCTCACCAAGGTTATACTCTCCTGAATTTCAACCATCCAGTTTATTGCCCTGTCCAGATTGCACTCCCGAGGGCTAGATCCACTCTGATTGCACTCAGGATTCAAGATCGTACGGTGACTGGATTCACTTTGCAAGAGTCTCCACACACTGAGTTTATCCTTCCCAGCAGTATATTCATCTACAACCTCAGGATATCTCAAAACACCTTCCTTCCATCCTGATTTTGAAGAGTCGCCACGATTATGAAGGAAGCACAGTCAGCAATTTTGGCCAGGTAATCTCCTCTGTTTAATGATGTGATTAAGCAAGACAAATGGGCTAAAGAGATCACTTGAAGAGCAAGTGTAAGCCAGAGTACTAAACATCACTTGTGGAGCAACTGTTAGCCAGGACTAATCAAGAATCTATCAATCTCCGCCTTAAAAATATCCATTGGCTTGGCCTCTACAGCAGTCTATGGCAATGAATTCCACATATTCACCACCCTCTGACTAAGGAAATCCCTTCTCATATCCTTTCTAAAGGTACATCCTTTTATTCTGAGGCTGTGGCCTCGTCCTATCCTCTCTGCAGTCACTCTATCCAGGCCTTTCACTATTCGGTAAGTTTCAATGAGGTTCCCCTCATCCTTCTAAACTCCTCATTATCAATACAAGAGGGTATAAACTTTGCAAAACACGCATTAACCGAGCTGTTTTCTCACGTGGTACCCAGGTTGCTCTCCGAGATTCAGGATCACAAACAAAAGCTGTGTATATCTCAAACTGGTATAAGCATCAGACCTCAGTCACCTGATTTTGGATCCACTCACCTCCTGGTAACAACACTTCTGAACTGCCCTTTCTCCAAGCCTCCGCGTTTGAAAAGCAATGGAAATTATAAACCACTTATGCTTTCAGCACATTCTTCAGTTGAATACTCTTCCAACCATGAGGAAGGAGTGAAAGATCTCAATTCAGCATTGTAATTATTTTAATATATTTGTGATGCTGGGAATGATTTGAATACAAAGGACTCAGTTCAATTATTGCAGGTACATCACCCTGTTTAAAGTTAGGGTGGATCTATGAAGTGAGTGTAATATTATACTATACAGTCACAACTACTATCAAAACTTTCACCCTCAGAAGTCTTGAAGTAATCCTGGAGCACATGAGATGGCAGCTTGGGTAATGTTCGTTTCCAGGTAATTCAGGGTAAACTCTTAAAGGGGGTACAGAAAGAAAATGCTGATAATGCCCCCTCCCCTCTCAACTGCTGCCACTTTCAATGTGGTGCATGTCGACGACTCCGGGAGAGGAGGTCACAACGGCGGTGGTGGGGAGGGGGTGTGCAAGATACCGACAGGAGATGGTGGTGGCGGCGGTCAAGCAGGAGGTGCGGACAGAATGGCGGGTGAGAGGGGAGATGTCAGTGGCAAAGGTCTGAAGAAAGCGCTGTCCCCAGGGGCTGCAACATGATCCTCAACAACAGCCGCGTCAACTGGACTGTGCGGTGCGTGAAGCAGGGCTCACTGGCTCGCCTAGAGAGTCAGGGGTGGTGCCAGATGCTGGGGCTGTAAGTGGATACCTTCTTCTAGTGTGCACAAAGGCACATTGACATGAATTCTTAATGGGAAACAGTACAAAACAGCTCAATTCTTCCTGCTTAGATCACTGGCAGCGCACTGAACTCACCAGCGTGCTGTTGCTCAGGGAATGAAGGATTCCAGCTTTAACATGCAGTCGTATAGACAATAGACAATAGGTGCAGTAGTAGGCCATACGCCCCTTCAAGCCAGCACCACCATTCAATGTGATCATGGCTGATCATCCACAATCAGTACTCCGTTCCTGCCTTCTCCCCATATCCCCTGACTTCGCTAGCTTCAAGAGCCCTTTCTAGCTCTCTCTTGAAAGTTTCCAGAGAACCAGCCTCCACCGCCCTCTGAGGCAGAGAATTCCACAGACTCACAACTCTCTGTGTGAAAAAGTGTTTCCTCATCTCCGTTCTAAACGGCTTACCCCTTATTCCTGGGGAGTAATGGGTGGAATATGGAACAAACAAAACACAGTCTGTTTGAAAGACATTTGCCCAAAACAAAAATTCACCTCTTCCATTACAACACCACCTTGCCTGTAAAATGTTCCATCTATAATATGCACATCAGGAAGTTCTTTGACAGCACTTTCCAAACCACAAGGTCTAATGCCTCAAATGTTAATGGCAATAAACACATGGATGGCGTCTCCTGTACATGTAAAGTCCTCAGGCTTTCTCCATACTATGGAACGGTGGAATATTATACAACTCACTTACTCTAGCAACATTTAAGACTGATATATCTGTTTATCATGACAATAGTCAACTGAACTACAATACAAAGTTGCAAACGTTAGCAAAGTGACACGGTGTCTTCAGTATTAGTAATCCCACCAACCTTAACACAACAGCTATCTTCACACTCACATACATGTATTTCATACAGGCAAGCTGCCTTTGGACTGTGACGGCACCCTAAAATGGATGCAATCCTAAAACTTGTTCCCCACAGCATAATCATGGAAGTGGTTCAAGATGGCATCTCAATTTGGGATAGACCTTGGTGAATTTGGTGGAAAAATAGCATCAAAACAGGCAACATTTGCTGGCCCAACCATCAATGGCTCTGGGGCCTCCTAATGGACATTCAGGTACTGAAGCTTCTGCCAACATTTCACTGCAGACAGGTGGATGGATGCAGTAATCCGCATGGTGTTCAGTGCAGGAACGGGAACTTAGGCATTTTATCCTGAATTCCACTTGTCGAGGTACAAGGCTACACAATTGGTCTTTACCCTTTTGTCGTGAATGAATAGAATGTTGGTGAGAGACCCAATCATGTTAAAAAGAGTTCTGATGTTGAGAGGCTTTTAGATAGAATCTTGGCAAAAACATTTACTCCTTTATTTAATCAACAACTTAAAATTTCTCAAGGATTGGCAATGTAGAATATTTTAATGTTGAGTTCGATCATCTAAGGTTTATTTTTAAAATGTTTAATATTTTTCAATGTTTCGGTATGTTTCAGAGACATTGATTGCATTTTATGTTACGGGTGATCTGAAATGTCTTCCTCTTTACCATAGTGTCTGAGCCTGTGACAGCATCATATTTATTTCCTGTGCTTCTTCCTGCATCTCCTCTGCTGCTGGATTGAGCAATGGCAGAGTTCCCAAGTCCACATCTTCCACCCTAACAGCAATTAACAGATCATCTTTTGCAATTTCCTCCAGTTCCAAAAAGATTGCACCACAAAATATATATTCCCCTCACATGGCCTCACTCTATGAGATATTCCACAGATGTTGCCTGATTTACTGAGTTCTAGGTGTAAATATCACCAACACCTGGTCCAACCCCATTGATGCCACAGCTAAGAAAGCACACCAACACCTCTACTTCTTCAGAATACAAAGGAAATTTGGTACATCTCCACCAATGAGTATAGAAGTTGGGAGGTCATGTTGCTGTTGCATAAGAGGTTAGTGAGGCCACATTTAGAGTATTGTGTTCAGTTCTGGGCAAAATGTTATAGGAAAGATGTTGGCAAGCTGGAAAGGGTACAGAGAAGATTTACAAAGATGTTGCCGGGGCTAGAGGGTCTGAGCTATAGGGAGAGGTTGAGTTGGCTGGGACTCCATTCCGCGCAGGAGGATGAGCGGAGATCTTATAGAGGTGTATAAAATCATGAGAGGAATAAATCGGGTAGATGCACAGAATCTCTTGCCCAGGGTAGGTGAATCGAGGACATAGGTTTAAGGTGAAGGGGAAAAGATTTAATAGGAATCCAAGGGGTGCCTTTTTCACACAAAGGGCGGTGGGTGTGTGGAACAAGCTGCCAGAAGAGGTAGTCGAGGCAGGGACTATCCCAACATTTAAGAAATAGTTAGATACATGGATAGTACAGGTTTGGAGGGATATGGACCAAACGCGTGCAGGTGGGACTAGTGTAGCTGGGATATGTTGGCCGGTGTGGGCAATAGGGCTGAAAGGCTTGTTTCCACACTGTATCACTCTAACTTACCAATTTCTACAGATGCCTCTAGCAAAGCATCCTATCTGGATGCATGTCAGCTTAATAAGCCAACTGCTCTTTCCAAGACCGCAAGAAATTGCAGTCGTGGATGTAATCCAATCCATCAGGCAATGCAGCCTCCCCCCCCCCCCACCCCCCACCCCCCATGACTACATCCACACTTCATGCCATCTCAGTAAAGCTGACAACGTAATCATGGAATCAACGTAATCATTCTCTCCCTCCCCTCTACCATCAAGCAGAAGATATAAAAGCTTGTGAGCACATACTACTGTATCATGAAGAGCTTCTTCCCCACTGTTATCAGGCTCTTGTGCAGACCTCTCTTATGCTAACAATGTATTATTGATCTCCCATCCTCCTCGTTCTTGCACTGGCTTTTTATCTGTACGTTTTCTGTTGTTATAACATTTTTATATCTGCACTTGTTCTGTAGTTGTAACACTATATACTGCACTCCTTTGTTTCTTTTTTTGCACCACCTGTTGTACTCAGGTATGGTATGATCTGCGGGTATACCACACAAAACAATGTTTTTCACTATATCTTGGTAGACATGACAGTAATAAACCAATACAAAGAGCCCAAGGTATTGGAACAAGCGTGTTAACATCAATGTATGTTTGTATGAGATTGTATGTGTGTTTTGTGTGTGTGTGTTTGGGTGTGCTTTTGTGTGTGTGCATTTGTGTGTTTTTGCTTGTGTGTTTTATGTGCGTGTTTGAGTGCGTGTTTGAGTGCGTGTTTGTATGTGCGCATATTTGTGTGTGTGCGTGTTTGTGTGTGCGTGGTTATGTACGCGTGTTTGTGTGTGCGTGTGTGCACTGTGTGCGTCCATTTCCAGCATTTTCATTTTTAATTGTGACCCAGTAACCCTTGAATTCTCCCACGTCCCACAAACAAATACTGAAAGCTGTGTGAATACCTTTCTATGTCTGTCGGTGTCACGGGACTTTTCTCTCAACCAATCAATGGTATGAAAGTCCTCATACATGCCAACCTCTGGGATTGATTCATCCAAGAAGTCCATTAAATTCCCTGAGCCATTCATCTCGTCTCCTGTTGCCATACCCAATCCTGTCAAAAGAAAAGCAAACATTCAAATAGATAAGAATATATTTCAAAAATGTACAGTACTTAGTCATAATTGAGTTTCAGCAGATAACATCGTTAATATATAGCTAATGTCACAATTCTACAAATAGCTTTAACAGTAAACGTTGTACAAAGTGTAACAACTTATTTTGATAATAGTCCAGCAAAGTACTTTGGGATAATGTACTCAGTTAAAGGCACAATATAAGTTCCAAATATTGTTGTTGTATATTTTGCACTGAGACCTGTGATTAGGTATTCTCTGGACATTATGTACACTCTCTAATCATATAATCCGTGGATGTTAGAACTCAATGCTGTGAACAGCACACCAATGTAGTCCATGGACTGCACGCTGTATGCTCTGTAAACAGTTCTGCTTTTATTTACCTGTACAAGCCCTTCCCAACGTACAAACTCCTGATTTACGCTCAGCCCCTACATACAGGCAAGCGATTGGAAGTGGGGTGGGATGGATTGACCGGATGCTGTGGGACTGCAGGCATTTTCTGCCGGTGGGAACGCGGTTTGTGGCCACATTTCCAATTTTCAAACTGTTCGGGTTGCACACTCTGATTACAGACCGCGATTTTACTCTCTAAATGGTGCTGTGTTTATACATTTTATGGGAAATCATAACTTTACACAAGCAGCCCATGTTGCAGAGGGGTTGCGTCCCTAGAAATTTGTCCGCATCGCGATTTTCCATATAATTAATTTTGCGTGGAAAATTTCGTGAAAGTAATTTTTTATTCCATTTATCAAATGTTGGGCCATAATTTGTGAATTCTGTAACCTTAACATTCATAACGCGGGGGTCGCCTGCGTCTGGAGTATTTCTGCAAACGCTTTTAACTCCTTCAGTTGGGAAGGAATGTGGAATAACCTCCTCATAGGCAAACACCACGGGAATTCTTCCCCAAGTTACGTTTGCTCCATGAACAATGTCAAGCAAGGCTGCATTAAAGCACCACCACCTTCCTCTGTCTTCCTCACTGCAATGTTTGAACCTCACCTTCCTGCAGGAGTGCAAACCTCCGTCCACAGCGCCTCTCCTCCACAACCATGATCACCGGGACCTTGGTAGTCAAGCTCAAAGATCTCCGCTATAGGATCTTTGGTCAAGCTGCAGTGCTCAGACGATATTTGGGTTTGTGCACAGTTGTACATACAGAAAGGACCGTGCAATCTATGCACTGTTGCAATACAACAACCCATGCAGCGTATGCTCCCAGAAGCAGCGAGCTGGTCTAATTTTAATCACATTAAATGACCGAGGCAGCAAAGATTTGCTTTCCCTTTAAAATGTTACCCTGAAGTCTGTTCCGTCCATCGGCGATGCACGGCACGGGGGCCACGTACAACTTGCAGTAAAGTTACAAAGGGTCGTGCCCACAGCTCAGGCACTCAAGCAAGAGTGCTTCCAATGAGCCACAGCTGACATCTGAAGGACAGCGACGGTATTGCAACAGAATGCAGTGGACGGTGTTAAAATAGCACATTCTATACACAGTAACCGATAGCAGTACGTAGTATACGGTATACTTTATAGACTACATTGCAACAGCAAGCAGTGACTATCCATTCCGTACTCGGTATTGTTACAGTGTGCACTGTAAACAATGATCCGTTTAAAATGCAAACGGTACAATGACGGCATTCTCTGCGGGCAGAAATGAATTGTGTAGAAATTGCACTCTGTCCAGTACAGTAACTGTCCACTCCAGGCAGCATTGTAACAGTGTGCACTGAAGTTAAAGCTATAAATTAGACTAGGCAGCTGTCACTTATACCCGGCAGGAAGCAAGTTATCCTCGTCTGAAGAAGGGTCTCGGCCTGAAACGTCACCCATTCCTTCTATCCAGAGATGCTGCCTTTCCCGCTGAGTTACTCCAGCTTTTTGTGTCTATCATCCTTGTGTTGGATTAGTCATCCTTCTGACAAGATGCTTGGAACTCTCCTCCTGGAAACAGCCCCAACCCAGATAATGTTGGATTATGATATTCCAAGAGGATCAGTCCATCTCTCATGGGAACTTAGATTCTCCTTTGACCCATTGCATCCGGGATTGGGAACTATATGCTGATGACCAGATGGAATGGACTCCATGTTACGGTGAGCTGGATGTTCAAAAGACATCCGCTTACCCCCACTGGGGAGGTCCTGAGATGCCTGAGTAGCCCACCCCTTCAAGACAGGAGGTCCTCCAAATGTAGAAAAAAAAGGAACTGCGGATGCTAGTTCACAACAAAAAGACACAAAGTGCTGGAGTAACTCAGCAGGTCAGGCAACATCCCTGAAGAACATGGATAGGTGACGTTTCGGGTCGGGGCGTTTCTTCAGACTGAAATGACCCACTGAGTTACTCCAGCACTTTGTGTCTTTTTGATCCTCCAGTTGTCCCTTGCAGATGAAGGTGCAGCCACCACCTTGGTCTTTGGGCTGGCTGTTGTTGACTGTTCTCTCAGGGTGGATGCATTGACAGACAGCAACACACTGCTGGAAGTGTCAGGCTACTATAGCAAAAAAATGTGCAGGAAGGAACTGCAGTTGCTGGTTTAAACCGTAGACACAAAAAGCTGGAGTAACTCAGCGGGACAGGCAGCATCTCTGGAGAGAAGGAATGGGTGATGTTTTGGCCTGAAACCCTTCTTCAGACCGTTTAGGGATAAGGGAAACAAGTGAACCATCCAATTTCCCTCTACTAACACTCTACTCTGCCAAGTCCTCAGCCTTAATAACTTCTCCTTCGAATCCTCCCACTTCCTCCAAGTCCAAGGTGTAGCTATGGGCAAACGCATGGGTCCCAGTTATGCCTGCCTCTTTGTAGAGTACGTTGAACAATCCCTGTTCCAGGCGTACACTGGCCCTATCCCAGAACTCTTATCTCCTTTACATTGAAGACTGCATTGGTGCTACGTCCTGCACCCATGCAGAATTCATGGACCATCAACTTCACCACCAATTTCCATCCTGCACTCAAATTTACTTGGGCAACCTCCGACACATCCCTCCCCTTTCTTGATCTCACAGTCTCCATCACAGGAAATAGACTGACTGACGTCTATTACAAACCCACTGACTCCCACAACTATCTCGACTACACTATCTGTGAAAATTCTATTCCTTATTCCTCCGTCTATGCCGCATCTGTGCCCAAGATGAGGTGTTCCATACCAGGACATCCGAGATGTCCTCATTCTTTAGGGAATGGGGGTTACCATATAGATGGGGATTTACCACCCATCTCCCATCATAGATGAGGCCCTCACTCGTGTCTCCTCGGTACCCCACAGTTCCGCCCTTGCTCCCCCTCCCCCTAGTCCTTACCTTTCACGCCATCAGCCGTCGCATACGAAGCATAATCCTTCTAAATTTCCACCACCTCCAACGGGATCCCACAACTAGCCACGTTTTCTCATCTTCACCCCTTTCCACCTGCCGCAGCATCGTTCCCTCTGCAATTCCCTGGTAAACTCAGCCCTTCCCACCCAAACCCCCTCCCCAGGTACCTTGATCTGCAGCCGCAGAGGATGCAACCTGTCCCTATACCTCCTCCCTCAACTCTGTCCAAGGGCCCCGACAGTCCTTTCAGGTGAGGCAGAGGTTCACTTGGACCTCCTCCAACCTCATCTACTGTATCCGTTGTTCAAGATGTGGACTCTTAAACATCGACAAGACCAAACGTAGACTGGGCAAACGTAGACTGGGTGACCGCCTGAACAGGTGGGCGGCGCGACTCTCGTCAGCAGCGGCCTCTGCAGTCCGTCTGCATTTTTATTATTTTATGTCTATGTTTTTATGTAGTTTTTATTATTTTTTGTTGGGGTATGTGTGTGGGGGGGTGGGGGTGGTGTGGGGGGGTGGGAGTAACTTTTAAATCTCTCCCTGCACGGGAGACCCGACCTTTTCTTTGTCGGGTCTCCGTTGTCGTTGGGGCTGCAACGAGGAGCGGCCTCCAACAGGAATACCGGGGGCTGTGGTGCCGACTACTCACCTCACCGTCGCGGAGCTGGCCGAGTCCAGAGCGGGTGGAGCTGTGGTGGACGCTGCTGCGGCCCGACCTCCGGAGATTCGGTGGCTGCAACTGCGGGTTTGGCGGACGGCGGCACCGGGAGCCCGCGGGTCACTGCTGGGTGACCGCTTTTCGGGGCTCCCGCAACGGCGACTTCTCCCGCCCGAGTTGCGGGGTTGAAGAGCTCCTGGAGCGGGGCCTTACAGCACCGCCCCGCGCGGCTTGGAATGGCCGCGGGACTCTGCGAGCGCACGCCGGGGGCTCTAACATCAAGAACCCGGTGTGCGACCTTGCATCACCCGGCGTAGCTTTAATGGCCGCGGGACAATCGCCATCGCCAGCCGGGGGCTTTGACTTTGACTCTGACATCGGGGGGGGAGAGTGCAGTGGAGAGATAAGTTTTTTTGGCCTTCCATCACAGCTAACAATGGCCTGTTTCCTTTATCATTGTTACATTTTTGCATATATCTTTCATTCATTGTTCTTTATCTCTACATCATCGCTTATCTCTTGTTTCCCTTATCCCTAACCAGTCTGACGAAGGGTCTCAACCCGAATCATCACCCATTACTTCTCTCCAGAGATGTTACCTGTCCCGCTGAGTTACTACAGCTTTTTGTGTCTACAATAGAGAGAGTTTAGGTCTGTTACTTGGGCTGTCAATGATGTTACAGGTTTAAGCTTTGGAGCGAGCATTGGAGTGATTATTTCAGACTGGTTGTTTAAGAAAGAACTGCAGATGCTGGAAAAATCAAAGGTCGACAAAAATGCTGGAGAAACTCAGCGGGTGAGGCAGCATCTATGGAGCGAAGGAATAGGTGACGTTTCGGGTCAAGACTTTCATATGAAGAAAGACTGGATAAACTCGGCTTGTACTCGCTAGAATTTAGAAGATTGAGGGGGGATCTTATAGAAACTTACAAAATTCTTAAGGGGTTGGACAGGCTAGATGCAAGAAGATTGTTCCCGATGTTGGGGAAGTCCAGAACAAGGGGTCACAGTTTAAGGATAAGGGGGGAATCTTTTAGGACCGAGATGAGAAAAACATTTTTCACACTGAGTGGTGAATCTCTGGAATTCTCTGCCACAGAAGGTAGTTGAGGCCAGTTCATTGGCTATATTTAAGAGGGAGTTAGATGTGGCCCTTGTGGCTAAAGGGATCTGGGGGTATGGAGAGAAGGCAGGTACAGGATACTGAGTTGGATGATCAGCCATGATCATATTGAATGGCGGTGCAGGCTCGAAGGGCCGAATGGCCTACTCCTGCACCTATTTTCTATGTTTCTAAGAACCTTCTTCAGACTGGTTAATAGCTCTTCCCAAAAGGACGGGGAAAATTAGAGGAATTTGGGACAACCCCATTAGGCATTTGTGTGCTGGTATTACTGATAATATTGTTGTTATGACCTGCATATTCCAAGAAAATTGCCACATTCGTCTGATGGGTATTCACTCTGGCCACAGCAACAATGCCACCTGGCTCACTCTTGCCAAGTGTGTCCATGCATGACACTGGGCCACTTCCAATCTCTCAGAGCCTATTTCATTCTTACTTATTTTGAGATACATTCCCTCCTATGTATTCCCTGCTTCCCTTCACGATTTGACAAGTGGAGCTAGTGGTCAATAACACCAGCGGAATATGCACGTCACAACAATATTAACAGTAATACCATCATCCAAATACTTAATGGGGTTGTTCTAAATTCCTCTAAATTTTCCCCTCCTTTTGTGAAGAGCTAATAATCAGTCTGAAATAATCACTCCGATCCTCACCTAAGCTCAAACCTGTAACAACATTGAGAGCTCAAGTAACAGACTTGAACATCTCTCTTCTATTGTAGCCAGACACTTAGCTATTAACCAGGCTGAGATAAGTGGGTGGTCCCTCTCCTTGATGGTGTGAGTTGTGTAAGAAGAATGTTCGGATGCTGTAATCAGGTGTTAAAGATGTAATAATCCCAACCCCAGTAAATGGAAAGAGCTGACTATCTAACCACAGGCACCTCCCTGTCTGGCTCTGCACCTTTCCCAGCCCAGCAACAAGTTCCAATGCCTTGTATGTCTCTGACTTATTTTGCTCTATCAATGGCTGCCATACCTTTGGCTGTATCTGTTCATGAGTTCCAAAATTCATTTCCTGCATCTCTCTACCTCTCTTCTTCTCTGCGTTCCTTTAAGGATCCCTTCATCTGCTAAGAACAAATTCCTAATCTTTTGCACTTTTTTTAAAAGCTGCACTTTCTCTGCAGCTGTAACACTATTTTCTGCACTATTTATTTTCTTTGCACTACCTTCTGTACTTGAGTATTGTATGATTTGCCCAGATAATATGCAAACCAAGGTTTAGTTTAGAGATACAGCACAGAAACAGGTTATTTCACCAACTGCTGACCATCCATCACCCATTCACACAAATATTATGTTATTCCACTTTCTCATCCACTTCTTGCACATGAGAGGCAATTTACACAGCCAATTAACCTACAAACCCACAAACCTTTGGATGTGGGAGGAAACCGGAAGACCCAGAGGGAGCCCATGTGTTGACAGGAAGAACTTGCAAAGATCAGGATCGAAGCCAGGTCTTTGGTACTGTGACAATAACAACCTCTCAATGTCTCTCAGTCTAACCTTTTACCCTAGTGTCTCCACTTGTCAAATCATGAAGGGAAGCAGGGAATACCAAGGGGGGAATGTATCTCCTCCTTCCCCTCGCTCAGCCAGATTGAGCGGCTGTGACAGGCACTTGGAAATGTGACGACATCGCCGACTGGCACAGTTATTTACAGCTCAAAAACGGGCCGTTTTCGCGGTTTTTAACAGGTTTGAAAGTTCGCGTTTCTAGCATCAATAACATGTACTGGAAGTGACGTTTGTACCCCAGTTAAATTTTGCGGTCACGTCGGTGAGGATCTATGATCCAGTGACCTTTCGTGAAATCACCCTATACTAAACTAAACATACTTAGATCTCTAATTCTTCCCTACTTCATAAGAATCAGCCTGACTGCAATGTTGCCATGGATCCGCCAACATTAAAGCTGCATAATACCTGCAGGATGAGACATTTCAAATGTTGCCATGTAACAGCACTCGCAGTCAATGGCCTCAAACATCTTTTGTTCATGCAAGTTTCTAAATAGTAATCGATATATCAAAACAAAACAAACTGGAAATCTGAAATAAAGGCTCAGAATGCTGGAAATACTCAATGGTTCAGGCAGCATCCGCAGAAAGAGAAGCAGCATTTCAAGTTGCAGATCCTTCGTCAGAACTGGGAAAATTTAGATGTTTTCTTGGTCCTCAGTCCCCACTCTATTACTGTCATGTTCTTTGTTCTCCCAGTCTCCACCTCTCCTTCTCCTCTGCAATTTAAGGCATATTCGGTTTCTAAAGTTACTAGATTTGTTTCTCCTGCTTCACTCACTGAAAAATGTAAGCATTTGCTATTTTTATTTTTTAATAATTATTTCAGGCTGGATTTGACTTGGAAAATCCAAACTAATCAAAGACATTACTTCAATTTCTCTTGCAGGTAACATTTGTAACCAAATGATTAAAATAAACAGTGCAATAAGTGGCTCCAGCAAACCAGGGGGGGGGGGGGGTGTCTGTGTGTGTTCCTGTCAGGTCCTAAAGATGTGCTACTTAGGTTAATTGCAAAAAGAATCAAAGAGACGTTGACAGGCTTATGTGAGAGAGAAGAAATTACAGGCATACAGGGAAATCGGATTAATGGAGCGGGCTTGGACCCAATGGGCCAAATATCCTTCCTCGGTGTTCTTATAAGATAGGAAAATACCCAAGATATAAAACTCTGTTGAGTACAGGAAGCTGGCAGCAAGTATCAGAAAAGGACTAAGACATTCATCACTCAAGCCTGACTCGATACAATTCCTTGTAACAAAAGATTAATTGTGCTCGATAGTCAGCAACTATTCCAATGTCATTATTAGCAAACAATCTATATTTGATTTAGGCATAAATTTTACCAGAGCTGTAATTCAAACACTTGCAATCAATTCACTACTTGCAACTGCAAGGAAAATTCATTTTTGCAGCCACACTCAGTGGTTTTAATGCTGCCATTCTTTGTTCAGGCTTCCTGGGGTGACGACTTCTCCCAAGCGAGCATGTCTGACAAAGAGCCATTGTGCGCTGGTAGGATATGTGGCTGCAGCCGAGAAATCTACTCCATATCAGCAAGCTGGCCCAAGTGGCTACATGCAAACCACCCAACCAGATGCTTAATGAAGCAGGTGGAGTGTTTACTTCTCATTCTACGCACTATGGGGCATCTGAATAAAAAGGCCGCACGCATTAGGCGTGCACCTCAAGGCACTCTGCCACTAGTTTTTATGAAGTGTTGTGATGCAGGAAATACAGCAACTAATTTCCTCACAGCAAGGCCCCACATAGAGCAAGTTGTTAACAACCAGAATAACTGTTTTGTGAGGGATTGGTTAGGAGTAAAGTCCAAGCTTCTTCCAACAGTGCCACAGCATCTTTCAGCTCCATGTGCATCTAATTACACATTTCAGGGCTAGTTTCACAGTGCAGCTCACTTGCTTTCAATGTTGTGCCCTGTCCTTGTGAGTTGGACATATATTCCTTGGCTGCATATACCAGGTCCGCTTCTCTCAAATTAAGATGTTCACGGGAGAAAGAAGGTGGTTTAACCTTTGGATTTTAATGCAGTTTAATACATGTGGTAAATGTGGTTCAGAGAATAGTCTGGATATACATATATGTTCTATGTGTTGCATAGGAACATCCCAAAGCACTGTGCAACAGTTAAGGTGTTTTTGAAGTGCTCACTGCTGTAATGTAGCAAACATGTTGACCGATTTTCATGTATCAAGGCTGGGGACCGCCACAACACAATATATGTCATTCGTAAGACTGGAATAATGTTACAGCTACAATGCACTTAAAGAGGTTAAAGATGCTCTGTAAGTTTAAATTATTGTCAAAGTCCATCTTGCCATGACAAAAAATATAGTATCAACTTCACCCATGACTGCACGAAGACTGTGCTCAAATAGATTATCCAGGGAAGCTGGCATTCAGAACACATTCTATAGTTTTTGTAGAAACTGCATAGCTGCTTTCGACAACTTGTTGAAGAAACTGAGATGGTGGTTGAAATGACGTGCTATTTTCTTCTCCCCATCCCAATAACCTGAGAAGTTTCCTCAGAAATATTGCCTGAAATGTTCGAGAAGCCTGGGATCAAAGAGTGGTGCATGCTGCCACATAAGCTGCCATGTGCTCAAAAGAGGAACTATGCAAGAAGTCTTGGCCTGGTTCCTTAAGCTAAGCTTCGTGGACATTCTGCACTGGCAGTGTATCCATCTTCCACCTTTGTGGGTAGCACAGCTCAGTCACTCTACTACAGCAATGAGGTCCATCAACATCATGCAAATCACCTCACCTTATTACCAGAGGTCAAGTCATGATCAGAGAAGACGACAGTGGAAACTTTTCCCGTCATATTTTAATCTTCATTTTGTGAAGCAGGAAATCTGCTAATCTTATGAAGTATGGGCTATCTGTTACTCAAGAGGTTAACTCCTTGCTGTGAGAGTGGCAAGACTATTGGCAACACCTATTCAAGAAAGCGGCTCATCACTGCCTCCTTGAGGGCCACTTAAGACAAGCAACAAATGCAGGCCTTCCCAAGGACACCCACATCATGAATGAACATGAAAGAAGTTTAGGTCTAGGCTTGGCACACAGCAGACAACTTGTGAATAGTAATGTGCCACCAATAGTTGTAGTGAATGCAAAATGTGCAAACTGTAAAGCATGCTGGTGCAGGGTGTTAATTCAAGAATTTTGACAATGTTGAGTTTCTTCTACAGTTTTTGTTTCAGATTCCAACATCTGCAGTCTCTCGTTTCTCCGTAATACATGCTGCCATTTTGTTGGTGTCCACCTTCAGTGGCTACGCTCACCTCCATCGCATCTTGCAGTTGCAGATTCCCATTCTACATCTATATGCAATGCCACCAGTTACAGTTGCACTTAATGTCCGCTCTGAATATTCTTGAAATGTGGACACAGTTAAAAATCAATCACGTTGGGCTGGAGCCATATTGTTGGTCACATTGGGTGGATCCATCCTTGAAGGGCATTAGTGAACCAAAGGGTTTGTACAAAATTGAACGTAAATTGGGAAAAGCCTCCAGACCCTGACAATCTAAAATAAAACCAGAAAGACTGGCAAACTATTGCCAACACCAATTCAAGAAAGCAATCTTGAAAGACTTAAGAAAGTTGAGGGAAAATGAAGGCAAGTGATATATCCAGGCGTTTCAGGTCTGAGACCCTTCATCAGAACTGAATTGTTAACTTTGTTTCTCTCTCCACAGATGCTGCCTGACCTGCTGAGTATTTCTAGCATTTCATGTTTTAAATAACAATTAGGTCCACCATTACTGATCCTCAAATTTTATTCCAGATTAGATAGAAACATAAACATAGGAAATAGGTGCAGGAGAAGGCCATTCAACCCTTCGAGCCAGCACCGCCATTGATTGTGATCATGGCTGATCGTCCCCTATCAATAACCCGTGCCTGCCTTCTCCCCATATCCCTTGACTCCACTAGAGCTCTATCTAACTCTCTCTTAAATCCATCCAGTGGTTTGGCCTCCACTGCCCTCTGTGGCAAGGAATTCCATAAATTCACAACTCTCTGGGTGAAAAAGTTTTTTCTCACCTCAGTCTTAAATGACCTCCCCTTTATAAGACTGTGGCCCCTGGTTCTGGACTCGCCCAACATTGGTTTAATTAATTTTTTTTAAAAAGCTTCAATAGTGTGATTTCAACTCATGTCTCCGTATGATCACCAAGAAATGGAACCCTTACCTTGGGACTTGCAATGGAAAAATACAAGAACTTTGGGTCATGAATTGGTTCTGTCACAAACCAAGCATCATATATGACACAATATCTGCTCCACAATATAGGCTCATTTCTTTAATAAAACTAGAGGGCAGAACAGATAATAAAATACTGATTAAACAGCAAAGATGCAGAAATGTCCAACACAATACCACAAATGGAATCCATAAATAAACAGAGACATTAAAATGCAAGAATTTCCATAACTTTTTAACAGCATTGCCTTTCATAGAGCATCCCTAAACTCGCTCATTTTCTGTTCTTATTTTTAACCCCTGCAAATAATTATCGAGCACAAGAATCTATATTACTAAAACTCTGATCTTGACCGCTTTTGGCCCACTGTGCTGCGATTTCCAACAGAACGCCGCCACCTACGGCCGTCATTTTTGGCCACCTCGCTCAGAGCCCCCCTCCGCCTTACGGGTGCAGAGGATTTTTCCCATCGATTACAAATCGGAGAGATATTAATGTTTTTTAAAAATTCACCATTCTCTCTGCTGCCCCTGCTGGAGGGAGGGGGGGGACTATAAAATCAGGAAGTGGTGTGCCTCACTCAGTCTCTGCAAGATGGATGAAGCCAAGGGTCACCTCTCTCTGAGCTCAGAATAAGACTGAACAAATGTCTACACAACTGTGAGTCCCCATAATTTGGTTTGAAAATGAAAATATGGTTTGTTTGAAGTAAAAAGGCACTGCCTGCAAATGGTTGTTTGGGTGCTTTGGCTTCAAGTCGAAAGGCACTACTTACTGCAAATGGTGGCTTGGGTGCTTTGCTTGAAGTTGAAAGGCACTACTTACTGCAAATGGTGGCTTGGGTGCTTTGGCTTGAGGTTGAAAGGCACTACTCACTGCAAATAGTGGCTTGGGTGCATTGCTTGAAGTTGAAAGGCACTACTTACAGCAAATGGTGGCTTGGGTGCTTTGCTTGAAATTGAAAGGCACTACTTACTGCAAATGCTGGCATGAAGTTGAAAGGCACTACTTACTGCAAATGATGGCGTGGGTGCATTTGGCTTGAAGTTGAAAGACACTACTTACTGCAAATGGTGGCTTGGGTGCTTTGGCTTGAAGTTGAAAGGCACTACTTACTGCAAATGGTGGCGTGGGTGCATTGGCTTGAAGTTAAAAGGCACTACTTACTGCAAATGGTGGCGTGGGTGCATTGGCTTGAAGTTGAAAGGCACTACTTACTGCAAATGGTGGCTTGGGTGCTTTGGCTTGAAGTTGAAAGGCACTACTTACTGCAAATGGTGGCTTGGGTGCTTTGGCTTGAAGTTGAAAGGCACTACTTACTGCAAATGGCGGCTTGGGTGCTTTGGCTTGAAGTTAAAAGGCACTACTGCAAATGCACTTACTTCCTGTTTGCACTGTATATTGATTTTAGATAAAACGCTACCGCTTACGGCTGTGATTTTTGGCCATCTTACTCAGTCCCCCCTCCGCTGAGCAGGTGCAGAGAATTCTTCCCATCAATGAAAAATAAAAGTGTTATTAGTGTTTAAGAAATGTTGAGAATCTCTCTCCTGTCAATCAAGCCATGAAAGCCACACCTTTTCCGGTGGGAGGGGGAGGGGTTATAAAACCTCGAAGTGTGGGTGTGGCTCAGTCTCTGCATGATGGGGGAGGGAGAGGTCATGACTCTGTCTGAGCTGTGAATCAACTGAACACACTGAATGTCTACTGAACTGTGTTTGGTGTTTTGTGTGGTTTTATGGTGGTTTCACCCTGCATGAAATGCTATGAAGTTGAATTTGGTGGCCTTGCACCCTGCTTGAAGTGGAATGAAACTGCACTTGAATTTGGTGGCCTTGCACCCTGCTTGAAGTGGTAGGAAACTGCACTTGAATTTGGTGGCCTTGCACCCTGCTTGAAATGGTAGGAACATAGATTTGAATTTGGTGGCCTTGCACCCTGCTCATTGTGGTAAGAAACTGCACTTGAATTTGGTGGCCTTGCAGCCTGCTTGAAATGGAATTTCAAGGAAAAGTCATGAGTCAACTGCCAGCCCACCAGCCGTGAGTGAGCTACCAGCAGATCAGGCTTGAGGGACTGAGCTGCCACCCCTAGAACCCATACCAGCACTCCAGAAAGCCCCCCCACTGGCCACCAATATTGGAATTGGTGGAGAGGTGGAATATTGCGTCGGGGGACCAGCCCTCCTGTGTGAACATGGGACCCAACGGGTCCCACTTAGTCTAGTATCTTAATAAATTTCTAAGTCATTGCAAGTAATTGCAATTGGGATTGTGTAGATTTTGTATAAAACCAAGCAAAAATAGCATAAAATCTTATGGAGATGCTGGAAATATTCATGACAGAGACAGCCTCCGTGGAAAGAGAATCAGGTCAATGATTATTTCAGGTCAATGATCTTCCATCAGAATCGGAAAACATTAAAGATATAACAGATGTAGGCAGCAGAGTCGTGCAGCTAGTAGAGCTTGTCACCCACAGTTTCACCAATTTGGGTACAATCCTGACTGGCTGTTTAGAGTTTGCGCATTCTCCCTATGGTTTTACCCCACATCCCTGGGATGTGCAGTTTGGTAGACACATTGGATACTAAAAATTGCTGCTGGTGTGTAGTGGGCGAGTGGTAGAATCAAGGGGGGGTGGGAGAGCGGGGGGATTATTAGGAATGTAGATAGAAAAACAAGGTCAGTACAGGCTTGATATAGTCAGCATTATGCTGCATGACTGTCAGTATGTGGGAAATATAAGGGGTGATGGGATGGAAGACAAGGCAATAGTAAGGGTAACATCCTGATTGTGGGAACTGGGGTGTCTGAGAGCAGACATGGAGGAGGCCCCTGTTACAAAATCCCTGTCTGCGAATAAAGAGAGACAGTAGTAACCTTCCTGATGAAGGATCTAGACCTGAAGATGTAACTGTTTTTCCCTCCACAGATGCTGCTTGACCTGCTGAATTTTTCCAGCACTTGGTTTTCATTTCATAATTCCATCATCTGCAGATTTTCACTTTTCAGCAATGACCCTCCTTCCATCTTTAGTCAAGAGACAGGGTTATTAACTATTATTACATTTATTTTGTAATATTACATTTTATTTGAGGTTCCTCCACATGTAGCAAGACCTGGTAAACATTCATGCAGAGTCTGAAAGGTGGCAAGTAACATTCATGCCACTAAAATACCAGGCTATGCCTATCTCAATCAAGAGAGATTCTAACCACATACTCTCTAGCATTGCCATTGCCAAGCTCCAATGCATTGACACCTTGGGGAAGAGGGTCAGTATTCACTGGAAACCAGCCAGTCACATAAATACCTAGCCTATGAGAACAGGTCAGAGGATATCCCATTGCGAGTCAGAGGTTCTCCCATCAGAGGTTCTCAAGTCTTTCTGCCATCTGCAAAGTGCATCAGTTGTGTGATGGAATACGCAGTGGAAATTCTTGTCTGCACAAGTCCAACCCCAACTACATTCGGGAACTACATCCTCTACAACTATGTCTACTTGAATAGTACCCTATCTATCAGCCTAAACATTCCTTCCTCCACCACTGGTGCAATAGGGCAGGGTATACCATCTACAAATGTAGTTACTCCCCAATGCAGCACGTCCCAAAACTGTTGACCTCTACCATCAAGGAGGACAAGGACAGCAGGTACATGGGAACACCACAACCTGCAGTACCTCTCCATTCCTCACACCATCTTGGACTGCAGAGATTCAAGATGGCTCACCATCAATCTGTTGGGATAATTAGAGATGGAAATAAACTGCATAAGTCCTCAAAAACTAATAAGAAAAGTAGAAAAGCAAGATTTTTATTTCCCTTTTTCTAACAGGCTGGAAATCCACATACAACCTAATCCTTGCCAAAATGCTCTCTCCACCTTGATGCTGGTCCCAGGAGAGATTTGGCGTTGATTGACAAGAATGTTGAACACATCCTGTAAATTGGGTAGCATTCGTGGAAAGAAAAGCTGAGTTAGTGCCCGAGGTCAAAGACCCTTGGTCAGGAGAAAACTCCACCATCAGTTTTATTGAAGGCTCATTAGCCTCAAATACTAACTGCTTCATTTCCCCACAGATGCTGCCTGAGTATTTCCAGAATTCTGTTTTTACTTGATTTACCGCACCCACAGTTTCTGAATGCATCTATGCAACATACTGATTAGTAACTTCGAAAGATGGTCCAGTTACTGTCCTACCTTCATAACGATAAAAGCAGTTCAGACAATCTTAATTCATCCTTCCACATTAACTTTAGAATCAACCCATTGCTCACTTGGCTGCTTCATAAGATCATGTGATAGGAGTAGAAATAGGCCATTCGGCCCATCAAGTCTACTCCACCATTCAATCATAGTCATAGATTGGTACAATGTGGAAACAGGCCCTTCAGCCCAACTCGCCCACACCGCCAACAATGTCACAGCTACACTAGTCCCACTTGCCTGCGCCTGGTCCATATCCCTCCAAACCTGTCCTATCCATGTACCTGTCTAACTGTTTCTTAAACGATGGGATAGTCCCAGCCTCAACTACCTCCTTGGGCAACTTGTTCCATACACCCACCACCCTTTGTGTGAAAAAGTTACCCCTCGAATTCCTATTAAATCTTTTTCCCTTCACCTTGAACCTATGTCCTCTGGTCCTTGATTCCCCAACTCTGGGCAAAAGACTGTGCATCTACCTGATCTATTCCTCTCATGATTTTGTACACCTCTACAAGATCTCCCGTCATCCTCCTGTGCTCCTACACAAACTCTCCCAATAGCTCACACCCTCTACCCCAGGCAGATCTTTTCTGAACCCTTTCAAGCTTGACAATATCTTTCCTATAACATGGTGCTCAGAACTGAACACAATATTCTAAATGCGGTCTCACCAACGTCTTATACAACTGCAACATGACCTCCCAACTTCTATACTCAATACTCTGATGAAGGCCAAAGTGCCAAAAGCCTTTTTGACCACCTTATCTACCTGCGATGCGACCTTCAAGGAACAATGCACCCGTACTCCTAGATCCCTCTGCTCTACAACACTACCCAGAGGCCTACCATTTACTGTGTAGGTCCTGCCCTTGTTCGAAGCCCCAACACCTCACACTTTTCTGTATTAAATTCCATCAACCATTCCTCTGCCCACCTGGCCAATCGATCCAGATCCTGCTGCAATCTTTCACAACCATCTTCACTATCTGCAAAACCAATAACTTTTGTATCATCAGCAAACTTGCTAATCTTGCCTGTTTGTTCTCATCCAAATCATTGATGTAGATAACAATAACAGGCCCAACACCGAACCCTGAGGCACACCACTAGTCACAGGCCTCCAGTCCGAGAAGCAACCTTCCACCATCACCCTCTGCTTCCTTTCATGGGGCCAATTTGCTATCCATTCACCTATCTCTCCTTTGATCCGATGCGATCTAACCTTCCAGAGCAGCCTACCATGCGGAACCTTGTCGAACGCCTTACTGAAGTCCATGTGCACAACATCTACAGCTCTGCCCTCATCAACATTTTTGGTCACGTCTTCAAAAAAATCAAAGATTTGTTAGACACGACCACCCACGTACAAAACCATGCTGGGAAAACCTATCCCTCAGAACACTCTCCAGTAACCTGCCAACTACAGATGTTAAGCTCACCAGCCTATAGTTCCCAGCATTTTCCCTGCAGCCCTTCTTGAATAGAGGAACAACATTTGCCACCCTCCAGCCTTCCAGCACCTCTTGTGTATTTAGGGACGACTCGTAAATTTCAACCAGGGCTCCCACAATTTCCACTCTAGTTTCCCACAATGTCCTCGGATATATCTGATCAGGCCCTGGAGATTTGTCTATCTTCAAACACGACAGTACCTTCAGTATTTCTTCGATAGTAACCCTGACTGTTCTCAAGACACTTCCAGTAACTGCCCCCATTTCCTCCGTCCTGCTGCCTTTCTCCTCAGTAAATACAGATGGGAATTACCTATTGAGGACATTGCCCATCTCCTGTGGCTCCATACAGAGGTGACCACTTTGATTCCTGAGAGGTCCCACTCTCTCTCTAGTCACCCTTTTCCCACATGTATTTATAAAATCTTTTGGGATTGTCCTTAATGCTACCTGCCAGAGATATCTCCTGGCCCTCCTTTTGCCCTTCTGATTTCCTTTTTTAGTTTACTCATTAGTTCCTGAAGCTCCTCCAGGGATGCACTTGATCCCAGCAGCCTATACCTGTCCCATGCATCCTTCTTGTTTTTGACTAATGTCTCAATTTCCCTCGTCAGCCATGCTTCCTTACATTTGCCTGCTTTGGCCTTCACTCTAACGGGGATGTCCACCTGAGCTTTCTTCAGTACACTTTTAAAAACATCCTACTTGGCCGATGTTCCTTTCCCCTCAAATAACCTGTTCCAGTCAACTTGAGCGAGGCCTTCTCTCATACCCTCAAAGGTGACCTTACTCCAGTTGAGCATTTTAACACGTGGACCCTCTCCGTCCCTATCCATTACTATCTTAAACCTAATTGAACTGTGGTCACTGGTCCCAAAAGGCTCCTCCACACACACTTGATTAACTTACCCTTCCCAATTTCCCAATACTAGATCCAGCGTTGCCCTCTCACATGTGGCGGCCTCCACATACTGCTTGAGAAAACTCACCTGAACACTTTTGAGGAATTGCATCCCATCTAAACCCTTCACAGTAAATTTACAGACTATATTGGGAAAGTTAAAATCCCCTACTACAACAACCATATTTGACCTGCAACTGTCTGCAATCTGCTGGCACATTTGTCCTTCTAATTCCCGTTGACTATTCGGGGGTCTGTAGTAAACCCCCAACAAGGTGATCATCCCTTCCTTGTTCCTCAGCTCCACCCATATAGCCTCACTAGACGAATCGGCCCGAATATCTCCTCTGAACGCAGCAGTGATATCCTCCTTAACCAACAATGCAACCCCCCCCCTCTTCTCTTTTTCCCTCACCCCTGTCTCTCCTGAAGTTCCTGTACCCTGGAACATTGAGCTGCCAGTCCTGTCCGTCCCTTATAACCATATAACATATAACAATTACAGCACGGAAACAGGCCATCTCGACCCTTCTAGTCCGTGCCGAACACGTATTCTCCCCAAGTCCCATATACCAGCGCTCAGACCATAACCCTCCATTCCTTTCCCGTCCATATAACTATCCAATTTATTTTTAAATGATAAAAACGAACCTGCCTCCACCACCTTCACTGGAAGCTCATTCCACACAGCTACCACTCTCTGAGTAAAGAAGTTCCCCCTCATGTTACCCCTAAACTTCAGTCCCTTAATTCTCAAGTCATGTCCCCTTGTTTCTTCCCTACTCTCAGTGGGAAAAGCTTATCCACGTCAACTCTGTCTATCCCTCTCATCATTTTAAAGACCTCTATCAAGTCCCCCCTTAACCTTCTGCGCTCCAAAGAATAAAGCCCTAACTTATTCAACCTTTCTCTGTAACTTAGTTGCTGAAACCCAGGCAACATTCTAGTAAATCTCCTCTGTACTCTCTCTATTTTGTTGACATCCTTCCTATAATTAGGCGACCAAAATTGTACCCCATACTCCAGAATTGGCCTAACCAATGCCTTGTACAATTTTAACATTACATCCCAACTTCTATACTCAATGCTCTGATTTATAAAGGCCAGCACACCAAAAGCTTTCTTTACCACCCTATCTACATGAGATTCCACTTTCAGGGAACTGTGCACAGTTATTCCCAGATCCCTCTGTTCACCTGCATTCTTCAATTCCCTACCATTTACCATGTACGTCCTGCCAAGATGTAGCACCTCACACTTATCAGCATTAAACTCCATCTGCCATCTTTCAGTCCACTCTTCCAACTGGCATAAATCTCTCTGTAGACTTTGAAAATCTACTTCATTATCCACAACCCCACCTATCTTAGTATCATCTGCATACTTACTAATCCAATTTACCACACCATCATCCAGATAATTGATGTACATGACAAACAACAGTGGACCCAACACAGATCCCTGTGGCACCCCACTAGTCACTGGCCTCCAACCTGACAAACAACCATCCACCATTACTCTCTGGCATCTCCCATTCAGCCACTGTTGAATCCATCTTGCTACTCCACCATTAATGCCCAACCATTGAACCTTCTTAACCAACCTTCCGAGGAACCTTGTCAAAGGCCTTACTGAAGTCCATATATACAACATCCACTGCTTTACCCTCATCAATTTCCCGAGTAACCTCTTCAAAAAATTCAAGAAGATTGGTTAAACATGACCTTCCAGGCACAAATTCATGTTGACTGTTCCTAATCAGACCCTGTTTATCCAGATGCTTATATATATTATCTCTAAGTATCCTTTCCATTAATTTGCCCACCACTGACGTCAAACTAACAGTTCTATAATTGCTAGGTTTACTCTTAGACCCCTTTTTAAACAATGGAACAACATGCGCAGTACGCCAATCCTCCGGCACTATTCCCGTTTCTAATGACATTTGAAATATTTCTGTCATAGCCCCTGCTATTTCTACACTAACTTCCCTCAATGTCCTAGGGAATATCCTGTCCGGACCTGGAGACTTATCCACTTTTATATTTCTCACAAGTGTCAGTACTTCCTCTTCTTTGAATCTCATAGTTTCCATAGCTACTCTACTTGTTTCCCTTACCTCACATAATTAAATATCCTTCTCCTTGGTGAATACCGAAGAAAATAAATTGTTCAATATCTCCCCCATCTCTTTTGGCTCTGCAGATAGCTGTCCACTCTGACTCTCTAATGGACCAATTTTATCCCTCGTTATCCTTTTGCTATTAATATAGCTGTAGAAACCCTTTGGGTTTACTTTCACCTTACTTGCCAAAGCAACCTCATATCTTCTTTTAGCTTTTCTAATTTCCTTCTTAAGATTCTTTTTACATTCTTTATACTCCTCAAGCACCTCATTTACTCCATGCTGCCTATAATTATTGTAGATCTCCCTCTTTTTCCGAACCAAGTGTCCAATTTCCCTTGAAAACCATGGCTCTTTCCGATTTTTACTATTTCCTTTCAACCGAACAGGGACATAAAGATTCTGTACTCTTAAAATTTCACCTTTAAATGCACTCCATTTCTCTTCCACATCTTTCCCATAAAACAAAATGTCCCAATTTACTCCTTTTAAATCCTTTCGCATCTCCTCAAAGTTAGCCTTTCTCCAATCAAAAATCTCAACCCTAGGTCCAGTTCTGACCCTCTCCATAATTATATTGAAACTAATGGTATTGTGGTCACTGGTCCCGAACTGTTCCCCAACGCATACCTCTGCCACCTGACCCGTCTCATTTCCTAACAGGAGGTCCAGCACCGCCCCTTCTCTAGCAGGTACTTCTATGTATTGCTGCAAAAAAAAACTATCCTGCACACATTTTACAAACTCCAACCCATCCAGCCCATTTACAGAATGTATTTCCCAGTCTATGTGTGGAAAATTGAAATCTCCCACAATCACTACCTTGTGCTTACTACTAATATCTGCAATCTCCTTACATATTTGCTCTTCCAATTCTCGCTCCCCATTTGGCGGTCTATAATACACCCCTATAAGTGTTGCTACCCCTTTCCCATTTCTCAGTTCCACCCAAATAGCCTCCCTAGACGAGCCCTCTAATCTATCCTGCCAAAGCACTGCTGTAATATCTTCCCTGATAAGCAATGCAACACCTCCACCTCTTGCCCCTCCAATTCTATCACACCTGAAGCAACGAAATCCTGGAATATTTAGTTTCCAATCACAGCCCTCCTGCAACCATGTTTCACTGATCGCCACAACATCATACTTCCAGGTGTCAATCCAGGCTCTAAGTTCATCCACCTTTCTTACAATGCTCCTAGCATTAAAATATACACATTTAAGAAACCCACCCTCTCTTATTCTCTGTTTATTGTCTTTTTCTTCTCTCTCCCCTACATTTTGGGTCAGAGTGCTACCATTCTCTGCCTCCTGCCTCACACACTGACTGCTAGCTTTCCCAATTTGAGTCCCTCCCCCCAACCATACTAGTTTAAAGTCTCCCCAGTAGCCTTTGCAAAACTCCCCGCCAGGATATTGGTCCCCCTCAAGTTCAAGTGCAACCCGTCCTTTCTGTACAGGTCGCACCTTCCCCAAAAGAGGTCCCAATGATCCAGAAACTTGAATCCATACCCACTGCACCAGTCCCTCATCCACTCATTTATCCTCCACCTCGCTCCATTCCTACTCTCACTGTCGCGTGGCACAGGCAGTAATCCTGAGATTGTTACCTTTGCAGTCCTTCTCCTTAACTCTCTATCTAACTCCCTAAATTCTTCTTTCAGGACCTCTTCTCTTTTTTTACCATGTCGTTGGTACCTATATGTACCACAACTTCAGGCTCCTCTCCCTCCCATTTCAGGATTTCTTGGACCCGTTCAGACACATCCCTGACCCTGGCACCAGGGAGGCAAACTACCATCCGGGTCTCTTGTCTGCGTCCACCGAATCGCCTATCCGACCCCCTGACTATAGAGTCCCCTATTACAATTGCCCTCCTCTTCTTTTCCTTACCCTTATGAGCAACAGGACCGGTCTTTATGCCAGAGGCCCGGCCGCTGTCGCTGCCCCCAGGTAGGCTGTCTCCCCCACCCTTACTCAAACATGAGTACTTATTTTCAAGGTGTACAGCCACCGGGGTACTCACCAGTCCCTACCTCTGCCCGTTGCCCTTCCTAACTGTGACCCAGTTTTCTGTCTCCCGTGGTCTTGGAGTGACCACCTCCCTGTAACTCCTATCTATGACCTCCTCACTCTCCCTGAGCAGACAGAGGTCATCGAGTTGCTGTTCCAGGTTCCTAACACGGTCCCTTAGGAGCCCCTTCTAACCAGGTTTCAGTCATGGCTGATCTCTCTCTCCCTCCTAATCCCATTCTCCTGCCTTCTACCAATAACCTCTGACACCCTTCTTAAATGACTAGTCAGTTTCTCCTTAAAATTCCTTCCAAACAATGAACAAGTTCCTCAGAAAGATAAACTTCCAGATACATGTCTTTAGATCTGATGCTTTGCTCCACACACTTACAATATTATCTCTTTCCTACCATTTATGACTTGCACTCATCTGGTAGCACACCTCCTGGATCTTGCCTTCTCAGGCCCAAATCCTTCAAGACATTTCTCACAATTCAAGCCATTACTTATGGTAGGGTTGGTGAAGCACTGTCGACCTTTGTCTCCGCTACATTCACCTTCAATTCTTTGGTGATTTGGTTTACCAATCCATAGCACTTTACCGATTGGATGGCCTTGTTAATTGCTCCCTACCACTAAGTTTCCAACTAGAAAGCAACCGCTGAATAAGGTTCCCTACTTTCCAGCCATTTTCAGAGCAGTATCAAGCAAGTAGGTTGGTCACTGCTGGCTTGGCTGTAGATATCCTATGCAGAAGCTCAAAAACTGAACTTGCAGAAGAGATTAAACCCTGAACCTCCCTTCCTCGCTCCTTTTAAAAACATTTCAATGTAAACATGTTCCATTTAAAGCGTGGAAGCAGGATTTAGCTCATCTCCCCTGTTTCGTACAATATTCAAAGCATTGAGTTCATGTTAACTCCCAGTGCAAACCCATTCGGCAAGTCTAACCCAATCGCTCTCACACACCACTCATTCTCCCCCAATTCTTCTACTACTCCCCTATACACCAGAGACAATTTACAGCAGCCAATTAAGCCACCAGCCAGCACATCCTCGGGATGTAGAAGCAAACGAATGCACCCATGGGGAACACACACATCCACAGGGAGAACGTGCAAACTCCACACAGACAACACCCAAGATCAGGTCCTTGGCGATGCTAGGCAGCAGCGTTACCTACTGCACCACACTCCCAGTAGACACCACCACTTGTGACATTCAGTCTTCCAATTCCCCTATTACAGACTCTCTTTATTCTCTCCACCCCTCCCCCTTCTTGAAGTCCATTCATTTTCAAACTTCCACCATTCCTGCTGAAAGGTCATCCACCCGTAACACTGACTCAGTTCCTCTCTCCGCAGATGCTGCTTGACCTGCCCAATTCTCCAGTAGTTTCTAATGTTTATATCATATATATTAGTTGGGATTTCCTTCCCCACCCCCTCCACAAGCACACAGGAAACTGATCTTCATTTACTGCCACCCCCAGTGAGCTTCACCTTTCCACTGCATCAATGAACAGCTTTGTTGAATATCTTGTTTTAATTTCTCTCTGCTTGTGCAGTGACAACTCATACTCTCATTATGTCAGAAAATAATAACTGGTCAGAACACATAAATTAACTGTTGAGGAATCATATATGAATTAGTCAGAAATCATATATGCACTTGTCACAACGCTTAAACGGAGGTACGAGGAGTGGAAGGAAGGGGGGGGGGGGGAAGGGGAGATAGTAATCACACAATACCCTTGAGAACCTGCAGTCTCCTGCTGTCTTTCCTCTCCAGTATCCCTTCACTGCAATCAGCCATCTGCTGCCACACAGTGCGGCCTCTCGCAGAGGACATTCACTGTGGCGCATTATAACCGCTTGCTCTTAGCTAAATCTCCTTACATATGCAAATCGCTGGTGTTCCAGCTCCATTTCATTCCATCACCACTCAATAGACTAGTGAGTGGTATCGCATAAGCAGTCTCTATCAGCATTCATTATCTGTTCAACTGGCGGCTGTGGCATAGAACCGCCCCGGCCTGTGCCACACATCTCTTCCTACCTGTTCTCTTGCACAATCTACTGCAGACTGACAGCCTCTGCTGCCATCCTTTCCAGGGAACAGCTGAGAAAAGCAGTGATGTCACCAACAGGAAAGAGTAATGGTCACATGACTAGGTGCCAGGATGTCAGATCCAGGAATAGGACTGGATATTGTGTTCAAGGGATTTTGTCAGACTGCCACACTACAACTCCCATTTCTAAAATAAAGGCTGAGAAAAAAAAAAAACATTGTGTAAAGATGAAAATGACTTTTAAAAAAAACAACTTGGGAAACATCTCTTTCCAGCCATCAGCCTGTGCTAGTCTAATTAGTTGATAATTAATATCAAATTACTCTGAAGAAGTGTCTCAATCCGAAACGTCACCCATTCCTTCTCTCAGAGATGCTGCCTGTCCCGCTGAGTTACTCCATCATTTTGTGTCTATCTTAGTTAATAATTAATTAGGATTGATAAATGTCCATATCATAATTATACATCATGGAAACAGGCCTTTCGGTCCAACTCATTCATGCCAACCAAATTGCTTAACTGAGTTAGTCCCACCTGCCTGTGCCTGGCCCATATCCCTCCAAATCTTTTGTCTCCATATACCTGCCTAAATATCTTTTAAATGCTGTTATTGTACCGGCTTCTACTACTTCGTCTGGCAATGATGTTCCATGTATGCACCACCCTCGTGTGAAAAAATTTACTCTCAGGTGCCTATTAAAACGTTCCCTCCCACCTTAAACCCATGCCCTCTGGTTCTGGATTCTCCAGCCTTGGGGGAAACTGTGGTTATCCACCTTCTATATGCCACTAATAATTTTAATATACCTCCTTAAGGTCACCCCTCAACTTCCTACCTTCCAGGGGAAAAAGACCCAGTATATCCAGCCTCGCCTTGTAGCTCCAGCCTTGCAGAATGATAATAGCCCAAAACAAGTTTTTTTGTTTAATTCTGTACTGTGGAACAAAGAAAAAAATTCAAGAACTTCACCCAACCACAGATTACACAAACTAAAGAAGTGTTAAAAATTGAAAACAACTGTAACTACATGATCAGGTCAGGTTAGCTAGCCAGAACATGGATCACAGTTTTGTGGCTTGTGTTGTACCGGGCAATCGGACCCCGGGACGGTGCGTCGAACCTCTGCGTCGTTGTAGCTCCCATCTCGGCCTCTCCCGAGGCTGCGAGCTCTCGATATAAAGTCCGCAGGCCGCAGTTGGAGTGATCCCGAGGCAAGGGATCAGCTCAGATGTTAAGTCCGCGCCCGCGGTGGGGCTCAAAGTCAGTCCGAGAAGACCTCCAGCTCCACATTGTTAGGCAGCAGAGCAACCGGAGATGCAATCCGGAAAACAATCGAACCTCCGGCAAGGCAAGAAACTTGTTTTAGCTTTGCCAAGGATCACCTGGTTACCAGTATGCAAAGGTTTCCCCATCCTGAAAGAGGTTGCATGCAACTTCATGTGTCCTACTCCCAATCAGACTCCACTGTGCCACAGTCTAATCAAACACAAATTCATTCTATTCTCACGTTCTAGACATCTGCTACTTGCAGTGCCCTCCGTAATGTTTGAGACAAAGACCCATCATTTATTTAT
Organism: Amblyraja radiata; assembly: GCF_010909765.2. NCBI lineage: Eukaryota > Metazoa > Chordata > Chondrichthyes > Rajiformes > Rajidae > Amblyraja > Amblyraja radiata. The sequence continues at coordinate 23,187,023 of NC_045969.1, forward strand.
TTGTCTCTGTGCTCCACAATTTGAGATCTGTAATAGAAAAAATTACATGTGGTTAAAGTGCACATTGTCAGATTTTATTAAAGGCCATTTTTATACATTTTGGTTTCACCATGTAGAAATTAAAGCTGTGTTTAGACAGTCCCCCCCATTTCAGGGCATCATAATGTTTGGGACACATGGCTTCACAGGTGTTTGTAATTGCTCAGGTGTGTTTAATTGCAGGTATAAGAGAGCTCTTAGCACCTAGTCTTTCATCCAGTCTTTCCATCACCTTTGGAAACTTTTATTGCTCTTTATCAACATGAGGACAAAAGTTGTGGCAATGAAAGTCAAAGAAGCCATTATGAGACAAAGAAACAAGAATAAAACTGTTAGAGACAACAGTCAGGCTTACTGTTTGGAACATCATTAAGAAGAACATCATCAATCAACTGGTACACAAAAATGCTGGAGAAACTCAGCGGGTGCAGCAGCATCTATGGAGCGAAGGAAATAGGCAACATTTTGGGCCGAAACCCTTCTTGCCCACTCTAACTTATATCAGAGTGATGAGGAGAGAAGGAACTGTCCAAGATCCAAAGCATACCACTTCATCTATGAAACACGGTGGTGGGGGTGTTATGGCCTGGGCATGTATGGCTGCTGAAGGTACTGGCTCACTTATCTTCATTGATGATACAACTGCTGATGGTAGTAGCATAATGGATTCTGAAGTGTATAGACACATCCTATCTGTTCAAGTTCAAACAAATACCTCAAAACTCATTGGCCGGTGGTTCATTCTACAGCAAGACAATGATCCCAAACATACTGTCAATCACCCGATCCGAACCCAATTGAGCATGACTTTTATATGCTGAAGAGAAAACTGAAGGGGACTAGCCCCCAAAACAAGCATAAGCTAAAGATGGCTGCAATACAGGCCTGGCAGAGCATCACCAGAGAAGACATCCAGCAACTGGTGATGTCCATGAATCGCAGACTTCAAGCAGTCATTGCATGCAAAGGATATGCAACAAAATACTACACATGACTACTTTCAATTACATGACATTGCTGTGTCCCAAACATTATGGTGCCCTGAAATGGGGGGACTATGTATAAACACTGCTGTAATTTCTACATGGTGAATCCAAAATGTATAAAAATGGCCTTTATTAAAATCTGACAATGTGCACTTTAACCACATGATTTTTTTTTCTATTACAAATCTCACATTGTGGAGTACAGAGGCAAATAAATAAATGATGGGTCTTTGGCCCAAACATTATGGAGGGCACTGTTTAACATAATTCATTGATTCAGTGGTCCAGGCTGGTTCAAGAGGAAATGACAAGTTAATCAATTCATGTGGGTTTTAAAGGCAGAAAGGGATGGGAAGTTTCCTTCCCAGAACAAAATGAGTGAATTAGTTGCTATTTTCTGGCAGCCCAACGGCATTGTGGTCATTTACTGTTACCAGGTTCTGATTACCGATTTTGTTTTAAAAAAGCTGAAGTTAAATTCAACGGTCCTGGTGGGATTGGAATTCCCGTTCATCAAAATTAATAGTTTGGAGTAGGGTAACTGAACTTTTTCACAACACTGGGATTGTCTGGCTTTGCCGCATGTAATTTGTCCCGACTGTTGACCCCTGCTAACTGGTCACATGGGGACCAGAGAATAATAAATGTTAGCAGTACAGTAAACTGTCGTTATAATGAACCGTTGGGGGGGAAATCATGTCCATTATTCATGACTGTCCACAATAATCAAGTAAAGGATTATCAATGTACCAGTCGTAGAAACAAATAACTGCAGATGCTAGTTAATATACAAAAAGACACAAAGGACTGTATCAATTCAGCAGGTCAGGCAGCATCTCTGGAAAACATGGATAGGTGACATTTCAAGTTGGGATCCTCTTTAGACTCAGTTGGTCTGGAACTGGGGCTAGAATCAAGACGAGTTGAGGGCCCCAGGCTGCTGTCGGTCAGGGAAGAGGTGAGGATCAGCAGAGTCATTGATCGCTGCCCTATGGGCAGCTGGAGTGCAGGTCAGGGTCAGCAGTGGTGGTGGCAGGCGTGGCCTGGGAAGCTGCGTGGGCCGACGGTGGCGGTAGTACGTCCAGCCTGGAATGCGATGCAGGTCGGAGCTGACGTCGGCCTGGATACATGTGACAATAAAGCATCATCATTCAGAGGCTGGTGGAGACTCACTCTTTAATGAAAAGAAAGTTGAAGAGTAAAAAAGGTGGATCAATGGGTTTAAATATGTAATTCACGCAGAGAGCTAAGCCGTTAGGATCAATATTTACACAACTTCGGTTTGGCTTCAGTTGACAGTGGAAAATACATTTTGGAAACACTTTATAAAATAACATGAGATTCAATGCGTATATATCACAGATTAAACAGGACATTGGCAGAGATGTACAGTATATATTAATATTCCAAGATACTACTTTTGTTTGATGAGAGAAATCAAAGGGAAATATTAACAGATAGAGCATGGATTTAGAGTGAGTTGGCATTTCTCACTATACTGCCCGGACTGATTGCATCCTAGATTGAGGAGGGAGTCCAAGATGGAAATTGCAGAAAATCTGGCTACATTTTCCAATCCTCCTTGGACACGAGGACAGTGTCCCCAGTTCACTAAACTCAGAAATAACTGCATGCAAATATAGGCCAGTCAGCCTAACATAGGAGGTGAGCCATTTTGGAGATAATTACATGGGACACCATTTGCGAAACATTTGTGTTCATTGTATTACTGGCATCAAACTTCATAAAGATATTTCATTGGATGTGGAGTAGAAGGTGAGGACATGGGGTACCCTATCCTTGCTCTGGGTGGAAGGATGAGAGCAGTAATGCAGGAGAAACCTGTTTCTTGGTCATTGTTGCTTTGCCAAGGGTCCCGTTTGAAATAGAAGGACAATGGAAGGAAATCACAAACTAGAGAAAGGAGCATCAACTTCTGCAATCGTGACAAGAAGCCACGGACAATGCCAGAAGTGCAGTGATGTGTTGCAAGATCCACAATCTGATGATTTTGAGTGAACCAGTCACAAACAGTTTTGCCAATTGCTGAGATGCCAAAATGGCAGCAGAGAACAATGGTCAGGAGTACGAGGAAGTCTCCTTCCAACCACCAGCCCCGGCAGGGTGGAGAATATTCTTCCACCGACAGATGCCCCTTACCGGGGCAAAACAATGTGAAAACCTGTCTTCAAATGACTACCTCATGTTGTTGTTTGTCTTAACAAGCCTCTTTCCGCAATGGTAATTACTTTTGAGTTCTATCTAAACAAGTTGATAGAGAACAATTGGTCTGATGGGTTGACCACCACAGAATCAATTGGACCACACCACCAGCAGCATGGCAGCAAAGGGACAAGGGGAGGGGAGGAGGAATCTGAATTAGCAGAAGATGCGAGGATATGGAAGAGCAAGCACCAGCTTCAAACTACAGAAAAGTCATCAAGGAGCGTAGAGATGAGGAGCTCTTTCATGTGTTATAAACCTACGATTTTCTTTTTAGAGGAAATACATGCTCGTAAAATAAAAGCATCCATTGTCTACGTCTTTTCTGATTAATCTTTGGAATTCTAATTCAATTATTTTCAAATCCTCCTCATACAAGCAGCTGTTGTTCACTTGTTAGACTTGATGATGGGTTTACAGCCTTTGGGAATATTAGAAATGTTCTTGGCTTCATTTGCCAGCCATGCATTATAATTATATTGGATAGTATCAGAAACATGAGCCTGATCCAGTTTGCCCAGCCTCAACCAAATGCTGCTGAGGTCAATTATAAAATCCTGATTGCCAACTCATGTGCTGCTCTGATCTGGAGGAGGTCAAAGTTATTGGAGCTTTTGGCAAGAATGGAGTGACAGGATATGGGTCAGAGAATAAAGAAAGACATCAGAAGAACCTGCAGAGACTAGTGAGAATGCTGGAGTTCAAGCAAACAACATGTGTGTATTTAAAGAAAAAACTATACAAAATATCAGGAAGATAGAACACAAGGTAAACAGAAATATAGCAATAAATTTGAGTTTTATATGCTGGTACGAACAGATTATCGTGCTGAAAATCTCTGTAATTCTGTTATCTTTTCCAAACCCTAAGATTAATAATCTATTTTAGTTGAGTAAGAATATCAAAAGATATAGAGTAGTGGGGATAAAGAGATCTGAACACAGACCAACTGATTCAATTGAATCACCTACTCGTGTCACTATTCCCATCTGTTCACCATGATCTCCCGGGATGCACCCGCAGAGCCGAACAACAACAGACCCGGCGGGTCGCCGTGAACATAGCCCTAGTGGGCTGCCAGCTGTCACAGGCCTAGTTTGCCGCTGCAAGGAAGGACCCAGTGAGCCACTGCCTCAGAAGCCACCAAGCTCAGCCCTGGAGACCGGAGAGTCGATGAGGAGGGATCCGCTGGCATCGACAGACGTGACGAGCGGGCAAGTAATAGAGGGACCAGGCTATTGGCTCCAGTGCCTTCAAGGTCGGCTGCCGGAGGTGCCCCTGGGACACAGAGGTGGTCAGGCGAGGAGCATGATGCTGGGCCGAGCCAGGCAGGGGCAGAAATCGCTATCAAACATGGGGACACACAATTCCTTGTTGGCCCCGCGCACAAGCATGCGCACACACACGCGCGCATGCGCACACATACACACACACACAGCTTTGGAGGCTTCAACCGTGGGCCCTGTGGACATTAACATCGGGAGCTGACCTGTTTAAGAAAGAACTGCAGTTGCTGGAAAAATCAAAGGTAGACAAAAATGCTGGAGAAACTCAGCGGGTGAGGCAGCATCTATGGAGAGGAGGAATAGGTAACGTTTCGGGTCGAGACCCTTCCTCAGACCAGACCCGCTGAGTTTCTCCAGCATTTTTGTCTACCTTCGGGAGCTGACCTGATTGGTGACCGACTCCAAACTCCAGCAATAGCAGCTTCGTCCGCCCCAAATCGTGGGGCTTGAATCGGCCCGTTCGCGGGGCCTTTCATCGCCTGGCACGGCTTCAACATCGGGAGCCTCGATCGCCTCGATACAGCAGATTGATTTTAAGCCGTGCCGGGCGATGAAAGGTACCGTAAACGTGCCGATTCAGCCCTTAGAAAGCGTCTTGATACCCGCTTGAATCTTTCAAAAGCTACAATGTGATAGATAACACTCAAACAAATAAAACTGAAGCAAATAAAGGCAAAGAACCTTGGAGGGGGGGGGGGGGGGGGGAGCGAGAGAGAGAGATGGGAAAAACATACTAAATAACATGAGTGACCTGAATGAGGGATTTACCTGCAAGCCAACCAGGAAACCCGTTTGACCGGATCCCTTAATTACCTGACCCGTTTAAATACAATACTCGTTTAAATCTTTCCCATCCACCAATACATCCAATTAGTTCAAATGGTAATTGCACCCGCATCAGACAGCTTTAACAAATTCTATGTGAATACCTTCAGTAATACTTGCAGTCAAAACACAATTGGTGACAGATTGTGTTAATACGATGTTAATGCAGATTTAACAAGCGCTTAACAGTGAGACCCCCACTGTCTCGTGGAAAGCAGAGATTTTAATAGATTTTTTTCACCAAATTTCAAAATCCGGATTACAAAACATGGGGGGGGGGGGGGGGGGGGGGGATTGTCCTCCACCTCTCAAAACATGGGGGTGGAGGGGGTGTGTGTGTGTCCCGTCTCCCCCTCCCCCGGGATTTCCGCCCATGGAGCCAGTCAAGGGCAACGGAGGAGGCCCTGCAGCAGCCTGGGGCTTACTTGAATCACGGGCTCTCCAGTACATCCAGCATGTTAACCGGAATTTGGAGTTTAGCCTTTTTCTTTTTAAATGGCATCAAAATATGGTGACTTGTGCAAGAACACTGTGTGGTGCATACATGACAATAAAGAACCATTGAACCATTGAAGAAGCATGAGTTCTGTTTGAAACATGGAGTTCTGTTTGAAGCAAAATTTGACAGCTCTATCAGTGTCTGGCCAAGACATTGCACTTAATCTAGTCCACAAAGCCAGACTAATTGGAGATTCACCCAAGGTCTCTTATGTACGAATGTATCACTTTCTAAAATAACTTAGTCTATGAAATACTTTAGAAAACTCAAAAGATGCAATAATGTATCTTATAAATCAATTGATATTCAACTGGTAGTATCGGAGATGTTACAGGACTATTGATCTGGAACCCTGAACTAATAACCCAGAGAATATAAATTAAAATCTGAATCTGACCAGACCAATCCGAGAATCTAAATCAGTTTAAAAACGAAATGGAGGGCAATTAAGCTGGTACTAGTTAGCATTAGTTAGCAGTAGCATTAGATTAACAAATGCTCACAAAAATTTAAATGGTTCACTAACGAGAGCGAAGCTTCCTAATATTTCAGGCAACATCAGCATGGTAGGTTCTGGATCCCAAAAAAGGATGGAGTAACTCAGCAAGTCAGGCAACATCCCTGGAGAACATGGATAGGTGACGTTTCAGATTGGGACCCCTTTTCAGACCACCTTCTGAAGAGGCCCTGAAGTAAAGCACAGAATGCTGGAAACACTCAGTCAGTCTGCCAGGCTGCACTTGGAAAGAGGAACAGAGTTAGCTATTCAGGTCAATGACCTACCATCAACATTTTCACTACCCGATTTGCTGGAATTCATTTTATTTCATATTTTCTGCATCTGCAGAATTCGTTCTGAAATGGTTTGATAGAACAAATCATTAGTTCAACCACACGGGGCTAGGAATGGCCTTAGAAGGGGGAACCACAGCCTAAGGAAAACTCTTTCATTCCTAGTGAGTTGTATTAATAATCAAAAGGTACAGGAGTTTGCAAAGCCATAAGATGAAAGGCTGGGTTACTGTGAAATGGGAGTACACCGTGAATCTGATTAAGGTAACCATGCACAAATATTAGGAATAAATTTAGACTCACCTTTAAGACGGGATGCAAATACAGGATGGTCCGACTTTCCCTCGTGGAACCACGTTTTTACCTTGGAGGGTAGACTCCCACGCAAATCAAACATGTTTAACGGGTTTACAGATTCCAACACTCATCCAGTTGAGTAAGGTAGTATCAAGAGGATGGACATATCTGGTGGCTAATGTCATGTGGATAAAGAAGAACATTTGGAGTTCATCTGATCTCAAGAAATGGACCAGAGATCATCATTCATGAGGAGTGCTATCATAAATGGAACTATGCATTATGCATTTAATCATATCTCCAACACTGGAATAATCAACCCAGAATGGACAACTGTTTTTTTTATTGGATAAAGCAATTTGAAGCAGTACACCAGAAATATCCAAAATCTTTTACACCCAGCATCTCAGGAGAAAATGAAGACATAATTAAACGTCATCATTGGCTATATTTTGTATCTGGAATAATATTAGGACCAAATATTTTTTAATCCACTTGCCTATATGTTTCTTAAAAACAGCATGCATAGCATCACGCAAACCAACCTCCCTTCCATTGAGTCCATCTATACTTCATGCTTCCTGGGCAAGGCCACGAGCATAATCTAAGATCAGTCTCAGCCCAGTCACTTTCTCCTGACAGTTTATTCCAAGCTGTTATCTGTCAACTAAACTGTCCTCTCACCAACTAGTGAGCAGTCCTGACCTTCTATCTACCTCATCTGAGAACTTCGAACTATCTTTAATCAGATTTTACTGGACCTTATGTTGCACTAAACATAATATCCTTCATTCTGTATCTGCACACTGTGGACAGTTTGAATGTAATCATGTCTAGTTTTATCGTTGACTGAATAGCATGCATCAAAAGGCTTTTCACTGTACCTTTGTTCATGTGACAATAATAAACTCAAATATCTGTCCATCCTCAACTCTGTATTCCTGCCTACTACAGGAACCGTTCATCCAGCCACAGACACTCCCTTCCTCTTGCTTATCATCCATTGATCTCTGCTTAAAAATCTTGTAAAGTTTGTTTCCAATGCTCTTTCACGAAGAAAGTTCAGAAGATTCATGATCCTCAGGGAAAAATCGCAACTGAGCTCTCCGTCTTTAATGCATTTGGCTAAACAAAACCTCAAAGACATGTAGACTTGAACCTCTTTGAGAAAACCCCAAAATATCTCAGCAGCAAGAGGAATGCAAAGATAACACTTCAAATAAACTTTATTATCAAAGCAAGATATGTGAACAGCAGTTGAGCAAATGCAGAACTAGAGACCATGGTTAAGGCAGGAGTAAAAAGGGGAAAATGTCTATAAAGGGTGCTGCAGGCTGGAAATATTAAATGTTAGGGGGTGATCATGATGCAAGGCAAATAGATGACAATGGAGTAAATAAAGAACTAAAGTTCAGAAGAGGCAGCAGGGAAATTCTGATGATGGAAATATTCCCGTGTACTGGGAAGATAGTGAGAGGAAGGTTGGCTGATCCTGGGGCACAGCCTTGCATCAACAGAAACACCACACTCTGCCCATATTTCCTCCATCACCAGCATCTGATGTCTGAGACATGGGAGGAATGGTTAGAATAAAGAGCAGTTCAACTTGAACAGAGAGATTTATTAGCGTGGAGCACTAGATGACAACCTTAAAAAACAACTGTCTCCAGATAGTCTTGCATATTGTCATAACCTCTCCTAAATGAATTTTTTAAATCATATTAAGAGCTGACTTTTGCAAAGTCAACATTTAAATTGGAGTTTTATGTATATTTTCCAAAGTAAAATATGTAGAACCTTCACCACCAACAGTGAGCTGACACAATTACCTTGAGTGGGTACAAATGAGAATGGTGCACAATGTACACTGGCAGATTATAGATCAAATAGTGGGAAGGAGGCAGGTGATAATACAAACAAAAGCTGGACAAAGATGCAAGAACTCTGAAAGGGCACTCCAATTATCCCAATGTAGACTGAGATACCAACAGTCCGAAGGAAAAAGTGGGTGAAGGATTTCCATGACATTTACAAGAGAATTTTCTAGAGCAGACTAACACCACAATTAAATGAGTTAAGAGGGAGAGGGGAAGGGGGGGGGGGGCAAAAGATTCCATGACAATAGATTGACGAGTAAGAGAAAAACAGTCCATGACATTAAGGAAATAAATAATTCTAGTCTGTTCAATTGCTGGTCAGACAACATGCTCTATTTATTAAAATAGGGAAAGTCACCCCATGAGTTGCAATAAGTCGCATTGCCTCAGTACAAGCTTTAAGGCAGAGACTCTTTGCCAAAAAATCAATTGCTTAAACCACTTTTCCTTGCGCTGTATAAAAGACAGATTTTATTTTCTAGAATCAAAAGTAATAATTACCATTTTGGGGCTTTTTACGTTCTTCCAAGTAACCGATCGGGTACATCTTGGTGCGAGACCTCGTTTTGATGCGTCTTCCACAACAATTGGCACGGTGGCACATCGGTAGAGTTGCTGCCTAACAGCGAATGCAGCGCTGGTGACCCGGGTTCGATCCCGATTACAGGTGCTGTCTGTACAGAGTTTGTACGTTCTCCCTGTGACCTGCGTGGGTTTTCTCCAAGATCTTTGGTTTCTTCCCACACTCCAAAGACGTACAGGTTTGTAGGTTAATTGGCTTGGTAAATGTAAAAATTGTCCCTAGTGGGTGTAGGATAGTGTTAATATGCGGGGATTGCTGGTCGGCGCGGACCAAGGGCGGGCCAAAGGGCCTGTTTCCACGCTGTATCTCTAAACTAAACTAAAATCAGTGTTGTGTGACTGGCAACTTTCATCGCAAGGCCTCCTTCAGCCAGGATGGGTAGATTTGGACCAAGATGTCCTGGGGATTTGCACCCTCAGGTATTCCAGGAACAACAGTCGTGCCAGTGCAGCCCTGGCCAGTATTTAAATAATCTTTGTCTTCAGTACACCAAACCCCACCCTCCATCTCCCCAGTCCAACACCAACTCCAATCAAAAATCAAACTGCTGGAAGAACTCAGTGAGTTAAGCAACATCTGTGAAAACAAAGGGATTGTCAATGCAGGGTCTCAACTCGAAAAGGTGACCATCCCCTTGCCTCCACAGATGCTGCTTGACCAGTTGAATTCTTCCAACAAAGTTTATTTACTTCTGCTGCTTTTCGTCTCCTACCCATTCCAATTAAGTCCATTGAAACGCCGGTCACAATTTCCCCCCCAACTCCCACCCCCCCCAAAAGTCCAATTGGTGATCCTCCCCTCCCCTTCTGTCAGTCGCCCGGCCCCTCCCCCCAATGTGCTCCCTCAACATCAGATTTCCAATACAACCCCAGCACCAACTTCCATATGCTCAGGTTTCAACCATGGGTTCAAAACCCGTTGTGGTTTGGGAAAAAAAGGAATGTTAGGAGGAGGGGGGGGGGAGGGGATGGAGGTAGGGGTGAGAGGAGCACATTCTCCACTTCAGGTACAAGATTTTACTGGTTGACCAATATCCAAAACATTCTTGACAACCATTGTTAATGCCTTGGGTAGACACAAATATGGAGAAATCAGCGGGTGAGGCAGCATCGAAGGGAGACAAAAATGCCTAGAATGTAGACATTAATGCCTTAGTATGGCTGGAACTTCTAGATAGGTATAATTAATTTATGCATATGCACAGTTCTTGTTCCTTGTTCAAGGAGGATACAATGATAGGAATGGACAATCCCAGGAAAGGATACAACGATGGAGATATTGGATTAAAAATATTTAGCCTAGAACCTTATCTCAAGTACTTTCATGGTGTGATTTGCCAATGGATGTAATGACGGGCAGTAAATATTATGCCAAATAAACATTTTGCATAAAGTGTGTAAACAATGGTAGCACTAATAATTGCAAAGTGAAAAGGCCGTTTTGTTTTTTTATCCAAGCTGTGCTCTGCAAGTAAAATTCACTGCACCCTCTCCACAATCACTGATAAAGGATTTTTTATTTTAATAGTAAAAATATTGAAAGATGTTACTACTGAATTTTTTTATACAATAAACAGTTGTGGTAAAGATTACAATGTTACAACATAGTGTAAAAGGCACAGAGGAATATAAAACGCTGAAGAAATACATGCGGCTTGAAACATATTAAAGTAACATTAATAATTAGCGCACAGTATTTTCACATCAGGTAACAGAAACAAAGCCAGCTTAAGATTTCATTCCAGTGCACCCAAAAATACTGCAGAACTTTATAGTCTTAAAATACACCTAAAACTGAGACTTTTCCTTCAAGGAAAATATTTTTTAAATAAGAAACCTATATTACAATGGATATGATTAAGCTGACCTTGTTTCTATCTTCCAGCCTTTTAAGCTCACATACATCAGAGTGCACAGAAACTGAAAAACAGTATACAACAGCTTAGTTAGATCTTTTACATCATACCATTCCTTCAGAGATGTTAATTCCACAACAAGGATAAAAAAGAGCCTCGCTGCTTTTCTAGAATTATAATATATATCTATATATATATATATAAAGATATATATACATATATATATATATATATATATTTATAAGTATATAGTATTTTTTTTCCTTTTTTCTTTTTACAAATTGTGTATAGGAATAACCCTTGCAACAAGTGTTTAATAAAAATCACTTAACTGGTTCTTTCTAGTAACTTCACATAAGTAAAATTGAGACCGATAAATACTTCATAGTTAAAATAGAGTAAAGTGTCATACATCATCCGCTGGCAGAGGAGGTATGTTGATTCGAGCTCGAGTGAAAAATGCCATCTTCTCTCTGTGGTACAAAACAAAAGTCTAGGTCACATTTAAAGCTCAAGATGTTTGCAGTGTAAGGAGTGGGTCCATAATTCAATACTATAGGTGGTGCAGGGGTGCAGTGAGCATCAGATACAGTACTACTACAGTATAGGATGACAGATGGCACAATGGGCTAAGTGTTCGGGTGGCGACCGGAAGGTAGCCGGAAGGTAGCCGGTTCGAATCCCGCTTGGAGTGCATACTGTCGTTGTGTCCTTGGGCAAGACACTTCACCCACCTTTGCCTGTGTGTGAATGTGTGTGAGTGATTGGTGGTGGTCGGAGGGGGCGTAGGCGCAGATTGGCAGCCACGCTTCCGTCAGTCTGCCCCAGGGCAGCTGTGGCTACAGAAGTAGCTTACCACCACCGAGTGTGACTGAGGAGTGAATGAATAATGCGATGTAAAGCGCCTTGAGTATTAGTAAGGCGCTATATAAATCCCATCCATTATTATTATTATTACTGTGATGTGAGGCCAGTCAGAAACTCAGGAAAGAAAACAACCAATCCAAAAAAGGACACAAAATGCAAAGCAATTCAGCGGGCCAGCCTGCATCTTTGATGAACATGGATAGATGCCGTTTTGTGTCAGCAACCTACGTTAGACTGATTGGCATCCATTCAGATGTTATCTAAATGAATGTCAACCCATTCAGATAATGAGACCAAGAATTTAGGGACCCAGGGTTAAAAGGAACAAGAAATTATCTTCATACCATGACTCTAATCTATCTCCCAATGTCTCGTCTCTTCCACCTACATCTGGGACACCTCTTGTGGCCTCCACATTTTTGACAATGTCCAATTCCCTGGTTGCAACTGCCTCATCTTTACGATGAATGTCCAGTCTCTAAACCACATCATCCCCTACCAGAAAGGTTCTAGAGCCCTCGTCTTCTTTCTGGGACAAAGACCCATCCAGTTCCTTTCCACTAACTCTCTCATGCACTTGACAGATTGTGTTCTTCCCCATCAATGGTGTGGATGTGCAGTTTACCAGGGAGTACAAATACCTGGGAGTGTACCTGGACAGTAAACTGGACTGGCCCAGGAACGCTCAGGCACTGTAGAAGAAGGGACAGAGATGCCTGGATTATTGAGAAGGCTCCGCTCCTTCAACATCTGCAGGAAGATGCTGCAGATGTTCTACCAATCAATGGTTGCCAGTGCCATCTTTTTCGCTGCCGTGTGCTGGGGCCGCAGGGAGAAGGCTGCGGCCGCCAATAGGATCAACAAACATCAGGAAGGCTGGCTACTTCCTCTGGGTGGAGTTGGATTCATGGGAGGCGATCTTGGAGGGGAGGATGCTCCTTAAATTGCGGAGCATCCTGGACAATACAGCTCACCCCCTCCAAGACACCCGAGGAGTACCTTCAGCAACAGATTGGTTCCACCAAGATGCAGGACAGAACGCCAGAGGAGATCCTTCTTCCCTGTGGCTATTAAACTCTACAACTCCTCCCCCTTCTGTCATGGGTACTACTACTTCTCAATAGAATTTAGAAGATTGAGGGGGTATCTTATAGAAACGTACAAAATTCTTAAGGGGTTAGACAGGCTAGATGCAAGTAGATTGTTCCCAATGTTGGGGAAGTCCAGAACAAGGGGTCACAGTTTAAGGATAAGAGGGAAGTCTTTTAGGACCGAGATGATAAAAAAAAATTCACACAGAGAGTGGTGAATCTGTGGAATTCTCTGCCACAGAAAGTAGTTGAAGCCAGTTCATTGGCTATATTTAAGAGGGAGTCAGATGTGGCCCTTGTGGCTAAAGGGATCAGGGGGTATGGAGAGAAGGTAGGTACAGGATACTGAGTTTGATGATCAGCCATGATCATATTGAATGGAGTGCAGGCTCGAAGGGCCGAATGGCCTACTCCTGCACCTATTTTCTATGTTTCTATATGGGGTAGACTGACTCTCCTTCCCCCACCTCCTCAATCTTTGCACATCCCCAAAGTCTTTCCACTTGTCACTTTAATTTCATGTTTCATGTATTTTGTGTTTTTTTATGACTGTTGGCAAATTAATTTCCCTCCTGGGATAAATAAAGTTCTATCGTATCGTATCAAACAATTCCTCCCACTTTCTACAAATGAAAGGTGTAGCCACGGGCACTTGCATGTCTTAATGTTGGCTGCATAGTGCACTGAAAGGATGTTTTGCTTCCTTTAACTGAACTTTAGTCAACCCCACTGAGACCAAAACCTTTGCCATTTCAGGAACTGTTAGTGATGCCTCGATGTAACAAATATTGTACCACAAATGCACACATAACCATTCACTAAAATGTGCTCCTTCGTACCTGAAAGACTGAACCTGCAAAGGCTCCTTTTGGCTTTGTCCTCGCAGTTGATATACTTCTTTTGCTGCTTTTTTCAACATTTTTTCAGCCGCTTGCTCTTGGCGCTGTTCCGACTTTGTTTGCTTTGCCTGCAAACAATTGTAAAAGAGAATGCACTTCTTTCACTGCAAGTAAACACACTGTAATGCTGCATTTGAAATGGAATCCAATTTTTATGCCAGCTACAATAGCTTTGGCTCGGCTACAGAGTTTTTTTTTTCTCTTTCTTTTTCTTTATCTCTCGTTTATCATATTGTTTACCGTGTACTATGTTTACATATTCTGTTGTGCTGCAGTAAGTAAGAATGTCATTGTTCTATCTGGGACACTCTTGACTCTGGATGATGCATTCCAGGCCCATTGCAGACAATCCTGCCATACTCCTCCATATTGTGAAAGGGTATGTGGTTCTTATTAGGTTTTACAGTGGCCTGCCCAAGAATCGGCAATCTTCCCCCCCTCGTTTGTTTCCTCAATTACACTTGTCACGACCTTCAAACTCTCAAGGTCAATGCATACCTGTAGACATTAACTTTCAGCTATATTGTCCACATTTCATTCTACCCAGAAAATAAGTAATGAAGTACAACATGTCATGCTGTTCTCGTGTTTGACATCCTTTTACAGTACAATGTTTAAGAGAGGCAACAAACCTAAATTAAAAAGAGAAAATGACAAGAACACTTCTGCAAAGAAGACAAACAAGTTAATGTTTCATCACTACAAAGCTCCCTCTATAGCTGTTTGATCTAGACTGCCATACATAGAACATAGAATACAGCACAGGAACAGGATCTTCTGTCCACAATGCCCGTGCTGAACATGATGCCAAGATAAACTAATCTACTCTGACTGCATATGATCTATATCCCCCCATTCCCTGCATTTCCATGTGTCTACATAAAAGCCACTTAAAGGCCACTCTCATATCTGTTTCCACCACCAGCCCTGGCAGCATGTCCAAGGCACCCACCATTCTCTGGGTATAAAAACTGCCTTGCACATCTCCTTTAAACTTCTCGCTTCTGACTTTGAAGCTATGCCCTCTAGTCTTGTCCACCTGGGATAAAGGTTCTGGCTGTCTAACCCATCTACACCTCTCATAAGTTAATATACTTCTATCAGATCTCCTCTCAACTTCTGACGCTCGCTCCAGAAAAAAGAATCCACATTTATCCAATCTGTCCTTATAGTTAATACCTCTATTCCAGGCAGAATTCCATTTACATCCAAGCTGTTTATATTTATCACAAACTACAGAGGCCCCAGCATAGATCCCTGCGGAAAACCACTTGTCACAGACCTCCAGCCAGAATAACACCGCTGAACTCCTCCCTCTGCTTTCTAGGGGCAAGCCAGTTTAGTTTAGTTTATAGATACAGTGTGGAAACAGGCCCTTCGGCCCACCATCAGTTCTATCCTACACAGTTGAGACAATTTACCGAAGCCACTTAATCTACAAACCTTCGGGATTTTGGAATTGGGAGGAAACCAGAACACCTGGAGAAAACCCACGTCGTCACATGGAGAAAGTACAAACTCCGTACAGACAGCACCCAAAGTCAAGATCGAACAGGGTCTCTGGCGCAGTAAGGCAGCAACTCTACCGCTGCGTCACTGTGCTGTTCTGAATCCATTTCAAGAAATGACAATAAGCAAGGCCCATTGTACTGATGAAGCAATTTCCACACACCTGTCTCTCTGCTTCCTTCAATAGGTTGCGGAATCGCTCGTCTCTTAAGATCCACTGAGGCAGGTCGACCTGCCCCCGACTCCTGCTCTCCTCCAGCCGCTGCTTCAGCTCCCGCAGTGCGTTCAGTTCTTCATCCAGTCGCCGCTGCCTTGTCCTGGATGCCTGGAGATCCAGCTCCAAGTCCAGGGATGTCCGTGTGGGATGTTCAACTAGTGGGGTTTTGAAGGATGGCTGAAAAGTGCCAACAAAAATTCAGTAGAATTTTCCAAGAATTGAATCATATTATTAATGAGCATTTTAAAATCAAAATTTCAACTCCCGAACAATGTTGCAAGTTACAAATATCGTCCATCAATACTCTCAATTATCTTAAATCTACTTCAAATTACTATTGTTTGACAAATGGCTGTCTCGGAAACTTTATAATTCATATTGGTTGAAGCTCAGCATGTTGCCAAGGAAAACGGATTCTTTAAGCAAACAGACGTATGTTTTATTAATGGGAGCATTCACGAAATCAAAGACACTATTCTATTATTCAGCCTGTTGGTTAGATTGCATCTGACAAATTACACCCACAGGGGATGATATAGTGGCCTTGGTGGTCCATTAGGCAGCAGTGATCATTGGAGAGATACCACCTCCATGGTCACCACAAAACCCCCCAAAATACACAGACAGGATCCGCTAGCCACATTAGTGCCCTCTCCCAGGGCACTGAGGTTCTAGTTACAACCAGTTGACTAAAATCAGCTGGCCAGAGCGACCACCTGCCTGAGGACAGACTTATAGAACAGGCACTCTTTTCCGATCTCTGTCATGGCAAGGGACTGCCAAATGGCCAGAGGAAATGGTTCATAGAGATTCTCAAAGCCTTCTTGAAAAAGTGTTATAGACCTGTCTCACGGTGCGAGTCCACCCACGAGTGATCCTGAGTGAAAGAAAAAAATCAAACTCGTGGTTGTCTACGAGATTCCAAGTTTATGTTCACGAGTTTAAACGAGTTCCCACGTGTATGTCTAAGTTTTCCGTTTACTTCTCATTTCTGCGATGTACCAAGTTCCTCTCCCGAGTTACTCTTAAGCCAACAACGACTATCGACGTGTGGAAAAATCATCACATAGTAAAAATGATGCCATGCAGTTTTATTTTACACTATAAAAAGACCCAGCCTCAAGAACGATCTCGACCTGAAACATCACCTATTTCTTTTCTCCAGAAATGCTGCCTGACCAGCTGAGTTATGCCCCTGTCCCACTTAGGAAACCTGAACGGAAACCTCTGGAGACTTTGCGCCCCCACCCAAGGTTTCCGTGCGGTTCCCGGTGGTTTTTGTCAGTCTCCCTAATGGTCGAAAGTGGTTTCCACTTCTTCTATGTTCCGCCGATTATTTCAAAAAATTCAAAACCGGCCGTGACTAAAAATAGGTTGCCGTTTTAAAAATCAGTAATTTTTAACCGGTTGCGATGCTAGTTGAAGGTGGTTGCCGGAGGTTGCAGGTGGTTGCCGGAGGTTGCAGGTAGTGGAAAGTAAGACCTTCCACTACCTGCAACCTCCGGCAACCACCTTCAACTAGCATGCTGCCTGACCTGCTGAGTTACTCCAGCATTTTGTGTGTATCTTCAGTGTAAACAGGTATCTGCAGTTCATTTTGACACTCCGTAAACTAACCAAAGTTGCTCACATTTCTTTCTATGAACCTGAATTTTTGAAAAGAGTATCTGAAGCATTTAGCTCGGGGCAGAA
Source organism: Amblyraja radiata (assembly GCF_010909765.2). NCBI lineage: Eukaryota > Metazoa > Chordata > Chondrichthyes > Rajiformes > Rajidae > Amblyraja > Amblyraja radiata. The sequence goes on from NC_045969.1 coordinate 23,204,560, forward strand.
GGTTGCATCTGCAAAGAAACTTGCCCTCATACATCATAGACTAGTAGCTGAATCCCCCCCACCCCCCTCCCTCATTTTTAGTCAGTATTTCCTGACTGCTGACCTTTGCAAATTCTAGCCAGTTCACAGGCATGGAAACAAAGCAAAACAGAGACACAAGAGAGTGTGAACAATGTCACAGACTCTGCCCATTACAAAAGCAAAGTACGTTTTTCTCTTGAGGATTAGTTTAGTTTAGTTTAGTTTAGTATCGAGATACAGGGCGGAAGCAGGTCTTTCGGCCCAGCAAGTCCGTGCCGTCCAGTGATCCCCGCACACTAACACTATCCTACACACGCTAGAGACAATTTACAATTACACCAAACCAAGTAACCTACAAACCTGTACGTCTTTGGAGTGTGGGAGGAAACTGGAGCTCCCGGGGAAAATGTACAAACCACAGTCATGGGGAGAACATACAAACCCCGTACAGACAGCACCGGTAGTCAAGATTGAACCCGGGTCTCTGGAGCTGTAAGGCAGCAACTCCACCGCTGGCCACAGTGCCAGTATTTTGGATTTCCCATCATCAGCTGCCTGAGATCAGCACTGTGATGAATATTTTGTTTATTTTATTGTCACGTAAATCGAGGTACAGTGAGAAGTTTTTGTTTGTTTCGTGCTTCAGTCAGCAGAAAGACTATACATGATTAGAAGTAGGCCGTCCACAGTGCACAGATACAAGATGTATAGTTTAGTTTTGTTTATTGTCACGGAATCAAGGGATATGTGGAGAAGGCAGGCACAGGTTACTGATTGTGGATGATCACAATGAATGGCGGTGCTGGCTCGAAGGGCCAAATGGCCTCCTCCTGCACCTATTTTCTATGTTTCTATGTAAATTAACTCTCGCAATGCAGCTTTCCCCACACTGCATGGTTCATTCTTTTTGCCACTGTTTCTCAAATCCCCAATGAGTGCATTTTGCTCCTTCACTGAAAATATTCCATTAAGATCTGACTAATCTTCTACATTTCACTTCTGGCACTCAGGCCAAACCCACGAGTTACTCACAAGTAACTACGGTAAACTCACGGGCTACTACGGTATTACAACAAGTTTAAAAGTCTCAAATTTTTCCTTCAAGAGTAAATTTGACACGTGGAAATCTTTCAACATGATGAAAAATTTTCACGAGTTAATAAGTTTCCCGAGTACCTGCCGTTAGCGTTACGAGTCGCTAAGTTACGTCCACGAGTTCCGACGTTTCCGCTACGTTAATTCTACGTGATTACCACGAGTTTGATTTGTTTTTAACTCGGGATCACTCGTGGGTGGACTTGCACCGTGAGACAGGGGTTTAACTCCTCCATTGACTTGGCTAGCATCTCACAATGGAGAAGGTAATCAAGGTCATGCTTGAGTATCTTTGATGGGAGCATTTGAAAGCCCAGAGGGGGAGGACACCACTAACCAAACACCCCACCCACCTGCCCCATCAAGCACTTCCTTTTCCATCTGCAATGGAGTCTGCTAGTCCCATGTTGGCCTCATCAACCACCTCAGAGTGCACAGAACTAGAAGGGAAGCAAGTCAATCTCGCCTCAAGTGTCAGCTAAAATAGTGATCTAGCAAAACATTCAAGATAGAACCACACAATCATATTTTAAAGAATCTCAGTTATCCTAATAGTTTGAAAGAACTGATCTACTTTAGAGGAACAACGGGATAAAGGCAATCGAGCACAAGTCTGCAAAATGATGGACGTGTTAACTTGTAGGTATTTTCATAGCTATAGGTAGCAGAGGACTAGAAACACACATTTTAGTTGCACGGAGCCAAAGGAATACTGAACTGTTGGCAGTGACACCTTCAGGATGGAACATTAAACTGAAGTCCCATTCACCAGATCAAGTGGCTGTCAAAGTTCGTTTGATGTTTATCAGCAGGACGGCTAGCTCTCAGTAACATAATCAAATGTACCCTTTTACCTTAAAAGTAGATGCATTACTGGGGATCATTACCATCAGCAGCCTGACATCCTTGACTCATGAAAATACAGTTTCAGTTCCCACCTGCTGGCACTTGCTGTGCTGTCATGGGGGTAAAGGCAATGTAGGATTAGGCCGTAGAGTTAAAGCCAACTGAGTCCTGTGCTCCAATTGGCAGGGGTGGTGGAGGAAAGGACTATCATCCATTTGAGACTATCACCACCAGTGGCAGCAGAGGGAATGTATATGCGTATTTTAAAAAAACGATATAATACAATGATTCTGTCCTGAAAGTGACAATTGCCCCAAATTATCCAGACTGTTTACCTGCTTATATCGCAGAGTGCATCTCTCCAATGAATTCCGGATAAACGGTGATCTTTTTGGAAGTGTTGAACTGTCACTGTCACTTCGGTACAGCTGTAACAGGAACAAAGTTATAGACAACAGCACCTTTCAGACTTAATACACCAGTAAAGGGTCACTTTTGATTTCATTCATGAACTTTGATCATTTTTCCAGCAGCTAACTGCACTCCTCTGGTGTTATATTATGATGGAAATGAGAGAACCAGGTTACATATCCTCATTCCTTGAAGGAGAGGAATTTCAAGTGGTTATGAGTTAATTTATTGAAATGCTCATATTGGTGCATGCCCTGACAATGGAATTGAAGTGATAGTGTGCAAATATCTATATGACCCTGACCCTCCCTAGTTCCGTAACCTTCTCCAGCCTTGAATTCTTCCAAGCTTTTTCTCCACCTTTAGTAAATTATGACTTAGGGATGACTTTAAACAATCTCCACAGACCTATTCGCTGAGTAGTCACCCTGCCTCATTGGTCTGCTAGCTGTCTGCTACCCAATGGACACCATCCTCCAATGTAACTGGATACCAAATAGACTCACCTGTGTGATCAAGGAACAAATAACTTCATAGTCATGCTAAAAAATATTGAAGGTGGATTAAATAGGAAATGAGTACGAATTTATTTCCTCGTGATATTTGTATTTCCTCTGTTGTTTCCCTTCGAGTTAACCCTCTATTCAAGGAGACTCTCGGACAGCCCGGGAGAGATTTGCTTACTCCCCCACAACAAGTAGTGGTAGCATAACCTTTCAGGCTACAGTTGGTGAATGGTGCATTCTTGGTATTACAGCAGGGGTAGGCTACTTACCCTACAGACATACTGACTCCGTGCGCCTGGTGAAAATGTCTGTGAGCGGACAATGGTGCTACTACGAACAAAAGGCGATCCACGTGATCGACGGCTGCTTCTTTCTTTTGATCGAATCATAACCTCTTCAGGAAAAGGTTCTTCAGTGTTGGTCTCCTTATCAACCTGCAAGGAATGAAAACAACAGGTCACCCAGTTTTACCTTGACAACAATGGTGGAGTACAAAGTGGTACTGATTTTATTTTGCTGCTCTGACTGTAACCATCGGCGAGACAAAATTGTAAACTTTGTCATTCAGATCATGGCCGCAGAGATGCGAAGGGTCAATGTGTAGTAGTGTGTAAAGTTCAACCATAACAAACTGGATCAGGTGCAGATAAACTGGTGCCTCCTACCTTTTCTTTGGCTGACCTTTCACCTCAAGGTGTCACTTTCCTCTATTAGCCCCACATCCTTCACTTCCCTTCATACCAAAAATCCTATCAATCTCAGCAACTTCACCTTCACAGCCTTTTCGGGTAGAAAAGCCCAAAGATTCAATACCCTCCGGTTAAATAAATGTCTTCCCATTTGTCCAGAGTAGCCAAACCCCTTTGAGAAAGACCCCTGTTTCTAATTATTACACCAAGTGGAAACATTATCCCTCTATCTACCCTGCAAAGCTCCAGAATACTTTTTTTTGTACATTTCATTCTCATTCTTCTATTCTCCAGAGACCATAGGTCCAGACTGCTTAATTTTTCCTCCCATGACATACCACAACTCAATCTGTAGAACCTATGTTTCATGTTCTCGGTTCCAAGGGTATCCTTCCTTAGATGCAGATACCCAAATATTATATTGCACATAGGTCTCATCAGGGGCTTTGCAATCGGAGTAAGACATCTCATAGAGTCCTGTTGCAGGGTTTTGACCTGAAATCGTTTGGGAAGATAGATGAACTAAAGGCTTTAGTTACACATCATCAGCGAGCCTGGCACCAGACACCCTAACCAGGCCCTCTACTTCAAGCTCAATCATGCCAGAATGTTTGCAAAAGGACAGAGAAAATGTTCCAAGTAAGTTCTCAAATTCTCCTTCAAAAAATGTAACAATCTCACTAACTCAGGAAATCTTGGCCCAATGGAGAAAGAGCGTCTCAAACCAGGTCAAGCACCTCCTGCCCACCTGTGGCAGAGACCAGAAGGCCGCACATTGGCTTCATCAGCTCCCTCAGAATGCACAGAGATAGAGAGAAAGAAAGGTCACAAGGATTGTCTGCATAACAGCAGCCATCTATAACAGGAATTAAACTGCCTCTTTCCATTAAACCTCTACCCTTGTGGAACTATGACCATGCAGTGTCAAATTTGTGTTTATGGTCATTTCCTCCAATCATTTCTTCAATTGGTCCTCCAGTTCACTAGAGCAATGAAAGGACAAACAATGGTGATTAGCGCTGTCGCATATTTGGATCTAACAACATCCTGTATTGTATAATGCCTTAACGTAGTACAACACCCCAAGCTATCATCAATCAAAACATGACAAGAGGAAATAAATGAGTTAGGTGATCAGAAGTTGGAGGATTTTAATGTGTGTGAAAGGAACAGTGATGGAGACATAGATAGGTTGATGGAGGGGATTCTAGAGTTAAGGGCTTTACAGCGAAAGCATGGCACTAATGTCACTGAGATTGAGAACTCTTAAGAGGCTGGAATTGGCCAAGCTGGCCATCCGCGAGTCAAGGCGCCAGACGGTGGAGGGCTCTACCCGAGCCAGCTGCCTGCTCCTTTTCCGGGGATACGTCCGTGCCCGGGTGCGGATGGAAAGGGAATACGCCCTGTCTATGGGCACCCTGAGGGAGTTCCGCGACCGCTGGGCACCGAGGGGGGTTGAATGTATCCTGGACAAGGATTGCAATATAGTTGTTTAGCAGTTACTTAGCATATTTGATTCGTCTTGTATTATGGTGGTGTTTTGTTTTGTTGTATTGTAAATACTATTTTAATATTTGAATAAATATTTTTGATTTAAAAATAAATAAATAAATAAATAAAAGAGGCTGGAATTGGAAGATTCACTGACTGGATGGCGTTAGGGTGAGGGGAGAATACAATAATACTAAAGTTCTGATCTTGAGAATATCACATTTTTGAATTTTCGAGGCAATCTGGGTGTTTATTACTATTTCTGTCACAACAGTCAATTTTGTAATGATCTACAATTAGGTAACTAACTAATTATATGCTTTAATTTCAGGTCATCCAAGTAAGATGTATCATATTTGTTTCAGAATGCTTCAATCTATAATAACTGAAAATTTCATTCAGTTCTCTTATTTTTTAAGAAAGTTATGGGCTTTTATGTCAATTGACTGTCCTCGATCACAGCTTTTGTGTTAAGTTAATGGAAAAGCAATAGGGAACAAGATGCTAATTTCCGAGTATGAAAATGACCATAGCTTTTTTAATACTGAAGATATGAAAGTGAATTAGGTATCAAATTAAAGTTATTTTTATGCTTTATCTGATAAGGATAAATTACAGGCTTGATTTTTTTTAAACTCAAAATTTTGTAACATTCCTAATCTAAACAGATTCACTGGCTATTAAGTTTGAGACTAATTAATGCTCTGCATGTAAGACATTTTGAAACGTTACCAAGTGCCAACCTCAGATCCTACCTTAAAAATAGGTACACCATTCCAAGTTCACTGTTGTAAAATTGTAGTGGTCTTACATGGACCTTTGGAAGTCGAAAAGCAGATAAAATGAATGGAAAACTTATTCCTGGTCTAAGAAGAATGCCTACCTTCATTCGTGGAACTCTCATTTTGATGGAAGCAAATTGGCTCACTTTATCCACCAGCTCATGCAACTGGCCCACATTTCCATCCACACAGCTTAACTGCTCCACCTGAGGATACTGCGGGCTGAGTTGGGCACTATTGCTGCACCCACTATCAACCGACTCTGCCTGCCAGCTCCTGGAGAAAGGAAAATCACCACCACCATCAACATCCACTTGTAGGCATTAGCACATTTCAATTAGTTACAAAATAACCTGTTAGTTTAGTTTAGTTTAGAGATGCAGTGCGGAAACAGGCTCTTCGGCCCACTGAGTCCGCACCGACCAGCGATTCCCGCACACTAACACCATCTTACACACACTGGGGACAATTTTACATTGATACCAAGCCAATTAACCTCCGAACCTCTACATCTTTGGAGTGTGGGAGGAAACCCAAGATCTCGGAGAAAATCCATGCTGATCATGGGGAGAACGTACAAACTCCGTACAGACAGCACCCGTAGTCAGGATCTAACCCGGGTCTCTGGCGCTACCGCTATGCCACTGTGGTGTGAATAAGCCAGTAGCACCGTTAAACTGAGGAAGTCTAGCTGGAATTGGTTATTAGTACATTATTAGTAATTATTTACTGAGAATAGATCAAGGTACAGTAAAAGCCCGGTTATCTGACACATGCTACAGTAACCACCACTTCAGATATGGCATCAGGACAACATTGTACAGCGACAAAGGCCCCAGGCCAGTTAACCATAACTCATTCACCTGTGTTGTCCATTCTAGCATATGACAGATCATTTTTTCTGTGTTCTTGTTCACCATATACCATCCTGATTGATGCCATAACAATAGTCATAGATCATACATGGCAAATTATCAAATCTCAATCTATCACTCTACAAACTACCAATAACTAAAAATGGTGTGGAATCTCAGACACTACAAGATAAATATTTCTCCCTACCTTTCTGACACTGCTTGCAGTTTCCCTTCCTTCATTTCCTCCTCCTTACATTCCAGCTTCACTCTCTCCTCTGCTAACTGTTTCTCCACTGCTTCCAACTGGGCAGTAGTTCTTGCTAACAGCATCGACACCTTCAGCAGAAGAAAACAAATATGTTAACACACAGGTAATTTCCATCGCGAAAGCAGAACTGAGATCAAGGGGGTGTGACCCTTGCCATGCTGTGAGAACGGAGAGGTTGAGAAGGAGTTTCTTCCCAGAGGCCATTAGGACTGTAAACTCCTACCTCACCAGGGACTAACTTTACTGTACCATTCTACAGTTTTTTTTAAAATTGCTGTTTTTTTCCTTTTCCCATTCCTCCCACAATATGTAAAATGTAAAAGAATACAGGTATGTGATTCTGTTCCATTCTGTTTGTAGTTTGTTTGTTTGTTTTTTGCACAAAGTCCGCGAGCATTGCCACTTTTCATTTCACTGCACATCTCGTATGTGTATGTGACGAATAAACTTGACTTGACCATTTATCTGCATCAATTTTCACATTTGCAGGTCCAATGCAGTATATGAACAATTATTGTGGACACAAAATGCTGGAATAACTCAACGGGGCAGGCAGCATTCTCTCCAGAGATGTTGACTGTCGCGTTGAGTTACTCCAGGATTTTGTGTCTATCTTCAGTTTAAACCAGCATCTGCAGTTCCTTCCTAAACAATGATTGCATGATTGTAAGCACAGCAACCAATACACACAGCAAAGCCAAAATGGGCAAATGCCAAAAAGGAATGCAGGGAACCTACCAGGCCAGAAAGTATCTATGGAGATACACACGAAAATAACAAGAGTCAGTTCTGAGAAAAGGTCACAGATCTAAAACCTTTCAGACCATTTCTCCCTCTATGGGCACTACCTGGCTCGCTGAGCATTTCCAGCATTTTCAATTTAGTTACACTCAATATGGTTATTGTTAACAAAACACAAATTGCTGGAGTAACACAGGATCAGACAGCATCTCTGGAGGACTTGGATAGATGATAATTCAGGTCAGACCCTTCTTGAGAGTTATTGTAGAGGGGGGGCGAGAGAAAGTTGGAAAAGAGGTGGAGGTGAGACAAAGTCTGGTAAGTGATAGGTGGATACAGGTGGAACAAAGGTTAGGGATATAAAAGGAGACAATGGGTTGGCTTGTAGGTTAGTGCACAAATCCTTGAAACAAATCAATGTGTACTCAGTAATACCTTGGTTTGACTGTCAGATGGATTTCCAACAGCTGTGGGGCCGCTGAACTGGCTGCTATTCCGCTCGGGGTTTACCCCCATGCCACTAAAGATGAGCAGCTGATACCACTGAAGCAACATTTCACTCGGTCTTTCAAAGTCAGCTAGACTTATCTGAAGGACTCCCTGGTCAAAAGAAAGACATCAAAGGAATTATAACAATGGCAAGTTATAAAAGCAGCCTATTTGCGAGCCTCATTCTTAGTTGTTCCATTCAGCGTCATTTTTACGTCATTGTGGACAAAGCAGTTACATACCTGGGAGTTTATCCTCCAGCATGAATATTCCCTCACTCTACTCCATGGCTACAGTGTGTACTACCTACACGATGCACTGAAGGAAATCTCCAAGCTTTGGTTTGTAGCTCCAAGCTTTGGTTAGGACAGAAGCCAAAGGTAGAAGAGAGATAAGAAAATCAAACCTGAAAGCTTTGTGCTGTAATGCGAGGAGCATTCGTAATAAGGTGGATGAATTGAATGTGCAGTTAGTAGTTAAGGAATATGATATAGTTGGAATTACGGAGACATGGCCCCAGGCTGACCAAGGCTGGGAGCTAAACACGCAGTGGTATTCAATATTCAGGAGGGATAGACAGAAAGGAAGAGGAGTTGGTGGCATTGCTGGTTAAAGGCCCAGGAGCCGTTACAGGGGGAGGAGCGACCTTCGTGTGGTGAGTTAAAAAAACCCATCGCGGGGCTTGTTTCAACAGAGGCCCAGGAGCCGTTACAGGGGGAGGAGCGACCTTCGTGTGGTGAGTTAAAAAACCCATCGCGGGGCTTGTCTCAACAGAGGCCCAGGAGCCGTTACAGAGGGAGGAGCGACCTTCGTGTGGTGAGTTAAAAAACCCATCGCGGGGCTTGTCTCAACAGAGGCCCAGGAGCCATTACAGAGGGAGGAGCGACCTTCGTGTGGTGAGTTAAAAAACCCATCGCGGGGCTTGTCTCAACAGAGGCCCAGGAGCCGTTACAGAGGGAGGAGCGAACTTCGTGTGGTGAGTTAAAAAACCCATCGCGGGGCTTGTCTCAACAGAGGCCCGGGAGCCGTTACAGAGGGAGGAGCGACCTTCGTGTGGTGAGTTAAAAAACCCATCGCGGGGCTTGTCTCAACAGAGGCCCAGGAGCCGTTACAGAGGGAGGAGCGACCTTCGTGTGGTGAGTTAAAAAACCCATCGTGGGGCTTGTCTCAACAGAGGCCCGGGAGCCATTACAGAGGGAGGAGCGACCTTCGTGTGGTGAGTTAAAAAACCCATCGCGGGGCTGGTCTCAACAGAGGCCCGGGAGCCGTTACAGAGGGAGGAGCGACCTTCGTGTGGTGAGTTAAAAAACCCATCGCGGGGCTGGTCTCAACAGAGGCCCGGGAGCCGTTACAGAGGGAGGAGCGACCTTCGTGTGGTGAGTTAAAAAACCCATCGCGGGGCTTGTTTCAACAGAGGCCCGGGAGCCGTTACAGAGGGAGGAGCGACCTTCGTGTGGTGAGTTAAAAAACCCATCGCGGGGCTGGTCTCAACAGAGGCCCGGGAGCCGTTACAGAGGGAGGACTATCAAAATCTGCAACGTTCCATTCGCAGATCACACTTCAAATTAAGGGGGCTGGTGGAAGCCTCTGATTGGTCGAACGGACTAGAGGAAGCAGCCGTTACAGGACTAGAGGAAGCAGCTGATTGGCTTGTATCCCGGGTAAGGCTTTATTGTATTCGGTTAAGGGGGAGAATGAGGGCCAGGGCAGTTTACTGTTCTGGATGTCAGATGTGGGAGGTCATGGAGTCTGAGTGCCCTCCAGACATCCACATCTGCGCCAGGTGCGTCGAGATGGGGCTCCTAAGGGACCATGTTAGGAACCTGGAACAGCAACTCGATGACCTCTGTCTGGTCAGGGAGAGCGAGGAGGTCATAGATAGGAGTTACAGGGAGGTGGTCACTCCAAGACCACGGGAGACAGAAAACTGGGTCACAGTTAGGAAGGGCAACGGGCAGAGGCAGGGACTGGTGAGTACCCCGGTGGCTGTACACCTTGAAAATAAGTACTCATGTTTGAGTAAGGGTGGGGGAGACAGCCTACCTGGGGGCAGCGACAGCGGCCGGGCCTCTGGCATAAAGACCGGTCCTGTTGCTCAGAAGGGTAAGGAAAAGAAGAGGAGGGCAATTGTAATAGGGGACTCTATAGTCAGGGGGTCGGATAGGCGATTCGGTGGACGCAGACAAGAGACCCGGATGGTAGTTTGCCTCCCTGGTGCCAGGGTCAGGGATGTGTCTGAACGGGTCCAAGAAATCCTGAAATGGGAGGGAGAGGAGCCTGAAGTTGTGGTACATATAGGTACCAACAACATAGGTAAAAAAAGAGAAGAGGTCCTGAAAGAAGAATTTAGGGAGTTAGGTAGAGAGTTAAGGAGGACTGCAAAGGTAACAATCTCAGGATTACTGCCTGGGCCACGCGACAGTGAGAGTAGGAATGGAGCGAGGTGGAGGATAAATGAGTGGATGAGGGACTGGTGCAGTGGGTATGGATTCAAGTTTCTGGATCATTGGGACCTCTTTTGGGGAAGGTGCGACCTGTACAGAAAGGACGGGTTGCACTTGAACTCGAGGGGGACCAATATCCTGGCGGGGAGTTTTGCAAAGGCTACTGGGGAGACTTTAAACTAGTATGGTTGGGAGGAGGGACTCAAATTGGGAAAGCTAGCAGTCAGTGTGTGAGGCAGGAGGCAGAGAATGGTAGCACTCTGACCCAAAATGTAGGGGAGAGAGAAGAAAAAGACAATAAACAGAGAATAAGAGAGGGTGGGTTTCTTAAATGTGTATATTTTAATGCTAGGAGCATTGTAAGAAAGGTGGATGAACTTAGAGCCTGGATTGACACCTGGAAGTATGATGTTGTGGCGATCAGTGAAACATGGTTGCAGGAGGGCTGTGATTGGAAACTAAATATTCCAGGATTTCGTTGCTTCAGGTGTGATAGAATTGGAGGGGCAAGAGGTGGAGGTGTTGCATTGCTTATCAGGGAAGATATTACAGCAGTGCTTTGGCAGGATAGATTAGAGGGCTCGTCTAGGGAGGCTATTTGGGTGGAACTGAGAAATGGGAAAGGGGTAGCAACACTTATAGGGGTGTATTATAGACCGCCAAATGGGGAGCGAGAATTGGAAGAGCAAATATGTAAGGAGATTGCAGATATTAGTAGTAAGCACAAGGTAGTGATTGTGGGAGATTTCAATTTTCCACACAGACTGGGAAACACATTCTGTAAATGGGCTGGTACACAAAATTGCTGGAGAAACTCAGCGGGTGCAGCAGCATCTATGGAGCGAAGGAAATAGGCGACGTTTCGGGCCGAAACCCTTCTTCAGACTGATGGGGGGTGGGGGGGGGAAGAAGGAAGGAAAAGGGGAGGAGGAGGAGGAGCCCGAGGGCGGGCGGATGGGAGGGTGGGAGGAGACAGCTAGAGGGTTAAGGAAGGGGAGGAGACAGCAAGGGCTAGCAAAATTGGGAGAATTCAATGTTAATGCCATCCGGACGCAAGGTCCCCAGACGGAATATGAGGTGCTGTTCCTCCTGTTAGGAAATGGGCTGGATGGGTCGGAGTTTGTAAAATGTGTGCAGGATAGTTTTTTGCAGCAATACATAGAAGTACCTACTAGAGAAGGGGCGGTGCTGGACCTCCTGTTAGGAAATGAGACGGGTCAGATGGCAGAGGTATGCGTTGGGGAACAGTTCGGGACCAGTGATCACAATACCATTAGTTTCAATATAATTATGGAGAGGGTGAGAACTGGACCTAGGGTTGAGATTTTTGATTGGAGAAAGGCTAACTTTGAGGAGATGCGAAAGGATTTAAAAGGAGTAAGTTGGGACATTTTGTTTTATGGGAAAGATGTGGAAGAGAAATGGAGTACATTTAAAGGTGAAATTTTAAGAGTACAGAATCTTTATGTCCCTGTTCGGTTGAAAGGAAATAGTAAAAATCGGAAAGAGCCATGGTTTTCAAGGGAAATTGGACACTTGGTTCGGAAAAAGAGGGAGATCTACAATAATTATAGGCAGCATGGAGTAAATGAGGTGCTTGAGGAATATAAAGAATGTAAAAAGAATCTTAAGAAAGAAATTAGAAAAGCTAAAAGAAGATATGAGGTTGCTTTGGCAAGTAAAATGAAAGTAAACCCAAAGGGTTTCTACAGCTATATTAATAGCAAAAGGATAACGAGGGATACAATTGGTCCATTAGAGAGTCAGAGTGGACAGCTATCTGCAGAGCCAAAAGAGATGGGGGAGATATTGAACAATTTCTTTTCTTCGGTATTCACCAAGGAGAAGGATATTGAATTATGTGAGGTAAGGGAAACAAGTAGAGTAGCTATGGAAACTATGAGATTCAAAGAAGAGGAAGTACTGACACTTTTGAGAAATATAAAAGTGGATAAGTCTCCAGGTCCTGACAGGATATTCCCTAGGACATTGAGGAAGTTAGTGTAGAAATAGCCGGGGCTATGACAGAAATATTTCAAATGTCATTAGAAACGGGAATAGTGCCAGAGGATTGGCGTACTGCGCATGTTGTTCCATTGTTTAAAAAGGGGTCTAAGAATAAACCTAGCAATTATAGACCTGTTAGTTTGACGTCAGTGGTGGGCAAATTAATGGAAAGGATACTTAGAGATAATATATATAAGCACCTGGATAAACAGGGTCTGATTAGGAACAGTCAACATGGATTTGTGCCTGGAAGGTCATGTTTGACTAATCTTCTTGAATTTTTTGAAGAGGTTACTCGGGAAATTGATGAGGGTAAAGCAGTGGATGTTGTATATATGGACTTCAGTAAGGCCTTTGACAAGGTTCCTCATGGAAGGTTGGTTAAGAAGGTTCAATGGTTGGGCATTAATGGTGGAGTAGCAAGATGGATTCAACAGTGGCTGAATGGGAGATGCCAGAGAGTAATGGTGGATGGTTGTTTGTCAGGTTGGAGGCCAGTGACTAGTGGGGTGCCACAGGGATCTGTGTTGGGTCCACTGTTGTTTGTCATGTACATCAATGATCTGGATGATGGTGTGGTAAATTGGATTAGTAAGTATGCAGATGATACTAAGATAGGTGGGGTTGTGGATAATGACGTAGATTTTCAAAGTCTACAGAGAGATTTATGCCAGTTGGAAGAGTGGGCTGAAAGATGGCAGATGGAGTTTAATGCTGATAAGTGTGAGGTGCTACATCTTGGCAGGACAAATCAAAATAGGATGTACATGGTAAATGGTAGGGAATTGAAGAATGCAGGTGAACAGAGGGATCTGGGAATAACTGTGCACAGTTCCCTGAAAGTGGAATCTCATGTAGATAGGGTGGTAAAGAAAGCTTTTGGTGTGCTGGCCTTTATAAATCAGAGCATTGAGTATAGAAGTTGGGATGTAATGTTAAAATTGTACAAGGCATTGGTGAGGCCAATTCTGGCGTATGGGGTACAATTTTGGTCGCCTAATTATAGGAAGGATGTCAACAAAATAGAGAGAGTACAGAGGAGATTTACTAGAATGTTGCCTGGGTTTCAGCAACTAAGTTACAGAGAAAGATTGAACAAGTTAGGGCTTTATTCTTTGGAGCGCAGAAGGTTAAGGGGGGGACGATAGAGGTCTTTAAAATGATGAGAGGGATAGACAGAGTTGACGTGGATAAGCTTTTCCCACTGAGAGTAGGGAAGATTCAAACAAGGGGACATGACTTGAGAATTAAGGGACAGAAGTTTAGGGGTAACATGAGGGGGAACTTCTTTACTCAGAGAGTGGTGGCTGTGTGGAATGAGCTTCCAGTGAAGGTGGTGGAGGCAGGTTCGTTTTTATCATTTAAAAATAAATTGGATAGTTATATGGACGGGAAAGGAATGGAGGGTTATGGTCTGAGCGCAGGTATATGGGACTAGGGGAGAATACGTGTTCGGCACGGACTAGAAGGGTCGAGATGGCCTGTTTCCGTGCTGTAATTGTTATATGGTTATATGGTTAAAGAGGAGATTAATGCAATAGCAAGGAGAGACGTTAGCTTGGATGCTGTAGAATCGGTATGGGAAAAACTGTGAAATAGCCAAGAGCAGAAAACGCTTGTTGAAGTTGTACACAGACCACTAAACAGCAGTAGAGAGGTTGGGGATAGCATCAAGCAGGAAATTAGGGATCCGTGTAGCTAAGGTACAACAGTTTTCATAGGTGACTTTAATCTACATATAGATTGGGCCAACCAAATTGGTGGCAGCGTTGAGGAGGAGGATTTCCTGGAATGTAGACGGAATGGTTTTTTAAACTAATATGTAGAAGAACCAACTAGAGGGCAGACCATCCTAGACTGGGTATTGTGTAACGAGGAAGGATTAGTTAGTGATCTTGCCGTGCAGAGCCCCTTGGGCAACAGTATTAGGATGGAGAGTCACACAGTTAATTCAGAGACTATGGTCCTGAACTTAAAGAAAAGTGACTTTGAAGGTATGAGACGGGAGTTCGCTAGGATAGACTGGCAAATTATACTTAAAGGGTTGATGGTGGAAATACAATGGCAATGATTTAAATACTGCATGGATGAACTCCAAAAATTGTTCATCCCTATCTGGCAAAAAAATAAAACGGGGAAGGCGATTCAACCGTGGCTAAAAAGGAACTCAAGGATAGTGTTAAATCCAAGGAAGAGGCATATAAATTGGCCAGAGGAAGCAGCAAACCATATGACTGGGAGAAATTTAGAACTCAACAGAGGAGGACAAAGGGGTTAATTAAGAGTGGGGAAAAAAGAGCATGAAAGAAAGCTTGCGGGGAATATAAAACGGACTCTAAAAGCTTCTTTAGATATGTAAAAAGGAAAAGATTAGTGAAGACAAATGTAGGTCAGAGACAGGTGAATTTATAATGGGAAACAAGGAAACTTCGGTTCTGTCTTCACTAAGGAAGACACAAACAATACTAGGGGACTGAGGATCTAGTGGCAGGGAGGAACTTTAGGGAATCCACATTAGTCAGGAAATGGTGTTAGGTAAACTATTGGGACTGAAGGCAAATAAATCCGCAGGGCCTGATGGTCTGCATCCCAGATTACTCAAGGAGGTGCCCCTAGAAATCGTGGATGCATTAGTGATCATTTTCCAATGTTCTATAGACTCTGGATCAGCACATGTGGACTGGAGGATAGCCAATGTAACTCCACTTTTTAAGAAACGAGGGAGAGAGAAAACAGGGAATTATGGGGGGAAGATGCTTGAGTCGATTATTAAAGATGTAATAATAAACATCTCCAAGTTTGCGGATGACACGAAGCTGGGGGGCAGTGTTAGCTGTGAGGAGGATGCTAGGAGGCTGCAAGGTGACTTGGATAGGCTGGGTGAGTGGGCAAATGCATGGCAGATACAGTATAATGTGGATAAATGTGAGGTTATCCACTTTGGTGGCAAAAACAGGAAAGTAGACTTTTATCTGAATGGTGGCCGATTAGGAAAGGGGGAGATGCAACGAGACCTGGGTGTCATGGTACACCAGTCATTAAAAGTAGGCATGCAGGTGCAGCAGGCAGTGAAGAAGGCGAATGGTATGTTAGCATTCATAGCAAAAGGATTTGAGTATAGGTTTTGGTCTCCTAATCTGAGGAAAGACATTCTTGCCATAGAGGGAGTACAGAGAACCGGTGGATGTGTTATATCTGGACTTTCAGAAGGCTTTCGACAAGGTCCCACATAAGAGATTAGTATGCAAACTTAAAGCACACGGTATTAGGGGTTCAGTATTGATGTGGATAGAGAACTGGCTTGCAGACAGGAAGCAAAGAGTAGGAGTAAACGGGTCCTTTTCAGAATGGCAGGTAGTGACTAGTGGGGTACCGCAAGGCTCAGTGCTGGGACCCCAGCTATTTACAATATATATTAATGATTTGGACAAGGGAATTGAATGTGACATCTCCAAATTTGCGGATTACGCAAAGCTGGGTGGCAGTGTGAGCTGCGAAGAGGATGCTATGAGGCTGCAGGGTGAGACCTGGGTGTGCTTGTAAAGTAAACATACAGGCACAGCAGACAGTGAAGAAAGCTAATGGCATATTGTCCTTCATTGCGAGAGGAATAGAGATTAGGAGCAAGGGGGTCCTACTACAGTTGGACAGGGTCCTGGTGAGACTGCAGCTGGAGTAGTATGTTCAATTTTGGTCTCCTAATTTGAGGAAGGTCATTATTGCTATTGAGGGAGTGCAGCGTAGGTTCACCAGGTTAATTCCCAGGATGGCGGGACTAACATATGATGAAAGAATGGGTCGACTGGATTCATATTCACTGGAATTTAGAAGGATGAGAGGGTATCTTATAGAAACATATGAAACATATGAAATTCTTAAAGGATTGGAGAGGCTAGATGCAGGAAAAATGTTCCAGATGTTGGGAGAGTCCAGAACCACAGTTTAAGAATAAGGGGTAGACCATTTAGGACTGAGATGAGGGAAATAAAAATGTCACCCAGAGAGTTGTGAATCTGTGGAATTCTCTGCCACAGAAGGCAGTGGAGGCCAATTCACTGGATGTTTTCAAGAGTTAGATTTAGCTCTTTGATTGAAAGGAATTAAGCAATATGGGGAAAAACCATAACCATCAGCAGCAGTCTAATAGTGTCTGAATACAGCAATAGGATTGCATGTGGAAAGAATCTGCCTGGCGGCAGTGGCTCTTCAAACTTAAAGTTTGAGACTTCGCATCGGGTTTACACAAGTTCAATATCAACACAAAACCAAGGTCATTTCACAGTTGCTCCAAACTTGCAGTGCGAACGAGGATGTCAGACAGCAAGTAGTCGGTACCCACCAATAGCTCCTCCTGTATCTGCTGGTCAATGGCACAGACATCCAACTGCAGAGTCTTTAACTTCAACATACTGGGCAGAATTGGCACTTGGAACGATTCATTGAATGTGGTGACTGGCTGGAAATCTACGGCCTTGGAGCAGAAAGTAAATGTTGTGCCAGGGTCAAGTGGGAGCAACGAAATCCTGATGTATCTGTAACATTAACACAATTCACAATTTGACATTTAGAGTTTCAAAGACAACACCATTAGCTTTTTGTCACCCAATCTCTCTCCCCTTTCTCAGTTGCTCTCTCAAGGCCCATAAAGTTTTCAGTTCATTTCCATTAGCTCTGAACGTTTCACCCTTACATCCAGCAATGAACTGGTTGTAGACACAAAATGCTGGTTTAACTCAGCGGGTCAGGCAGCATCTTTGGAGAAATGGAATACGTGATATTTATGTCAAGACCGAGGGAGAGAGAGAGGGAATGCAACAGTTGCTTTAAATTAGAGAGGTCAGTGTTCATACTGCTGGGTTGCAAGCTGCCCAAGCAAAATATTGAGGTGCTGCTCCTCCAATTTGCATGTGGCCTCACTCTGACAGTGGAGGAGGCCCAGGACAGGAAGGTCAGTATGGGAATGGGAAGGGAGGTTAAAATGTTTGGCAACCGGGATATAGTCTGAAGGCGGGATGAGCGAAGGTGTTCAACGAAACGATCGCCCAGTCTGCACTGCGAACTGGAGCATTGCTGAATAGACAACTGACTGGAAGAGTTCTGAAACACAGTGAGACTGCAAACTATGAGAACTGGTGCACCATTCAATTGCCTGGTGTGTAAATGTCCTCTGCTCAGAAGTTCCATTAAAATCTATTTGAGAGTGGATTAAAAAATGGATGCACAATCAACATTGGCTCTGATTAGGCGATACTACTGGGCTGCTAACTTGCAAAAAATCCTGTACTGGATGAATGATGATTGCGACCACCTACCGACCTGGGTACACATGGAAAAGGCGAGTTCACATCTCCCGTTGCGGTCTGTCCTATGCTCTCAACTCCCCCTTTCTATAACATCTGCGGGTGCAGGCCCAATTGCGTCCCTCTCGCTCAAGATATGGAGTCAATTTAGGAAAAACTTTGGTTTACAAGGCCCTTCCATCTTGACCCCACTGCTTAAAAATCACATCTTTAATCCTTCAAGTACAGACTCCGCATTCAAAACCTGGCATAGTAATGGCATCAGTAGTATCAAAAACCTATACAAGGATGGTATTTTTTCGTCTTTTGCAGAGCTTTCGTACAACTATAACCTCCCAAACTCCCACCTTTTTCGTTTTTTCCAGATTAGGAATTTTGTGAAGAAGATATTCCCCCATTTCCCAAATCGTCCCCCTGAAACCCTGACCGATTCCATCCTAGCTCTAGATCCCAACCGGAAGAAATGCATCTCTTTTTTGTACAACTTATTAGGGTCGGTTATATTGAAACCTCATACCTCATTAAAAGCTGCGTGGGAGGGCGAGCTGAATATGAAACTAACAGACCAGCAATGGGACTCTGCCTTGGATTTGATCCATTCTTCCTCCATATGTGCCCGTCATGGCCTAATCCAATGCAAAGTCCTTCACAAAGTCCACTACACAAACGCAAGATTATCTAGAATATACCCCGCTGTTAAAGACACCTGCAACAGATGCAATCAATCCCCTGCCAACCATAGTCATATGTTTTGGTCTTGCCCTAAGCTAGCAACCTTTTGGAGGAGTGCTTTCGACGTGCTAAGCAGAGCCTATGGCCAGACTATTCCTCCAAACCCACTGTCAGCTATTTTTGGTATTCCCCCCAACACCAACCTCTCTGTTGCGTTGAAGCGGGTCCTGGCTTTTACAACCCTGTTAGCCCGGAGACTGATTTTGCTTAACTGGAGACTTACCCGTCCCCCGACACACGCCCGCTGGATCAAGGAGGTGCTCTACAACTTAAAGCTTGAAAAACTTAGGTTCTCTCTCAAAGGCTCTACCAAGACATTCCTAGATACATGGAACCCTTTCCTGGAACTTGTTAACTCTCTTAACTTGTTTCCGGACTCGGAAGAGGACTGAGTGTCCTCTATCACAGCTCTGTCTTATTGCAGCTGCTATCCCCTCAACCCCTTCCCCCCCCCTCCCTCCCCACAATCTATTTATTCATTTATTTATTTATTTATTTTTTCCTCCTTTTTTTTTTTTTAATTTTTTTTTTTAATTTTTTTTATTATCGTATTTGTATGGATGTGTACGTATGTGAGTGTTGTTTGTTCCCGGGTGGCGAGGGTGGGTAAGGGTAAGGGTAAGGGTTTTGAGGGTCGTTTACATACTGTTGTACAATTATGTCCTGATTATCACTGTCTGTTATCATTGTATGTATGCAAATTGCGGTTAAATTCAAAATTCAAATAAAAAGATTTAAACTAAAATCTATTTGAGAGTGGATTAAAAAATGGATGCACAATCAACATTGGCTCTGATTAATACAAACAGAATGGCCAGCTTTATAAACACAACAGTGATAGAACATGGGCCTCAAGACTCACAGGTTTGTTGCTCTAGTTTTCAACTTACATTCTGTTCCCATCTTTCACTTGTAGAGCAGCAAGATTCCTCATCTGCAGCACGTGAATGAGCAAGCTTTCATCACGGTCATCGTACCTGCGGATCCAAAGATTTTGTAAGTGTGTTTGGCAAAGAAGGCATTTGTATTTATATAGTATATTTGGCAACTAGTGGAGTCAAAGAAGTGATGTCATTAGGGTGCTTATTTGCAAACTGATCCATAAACAATTTAATAACCAGATCATCTGTTTTCATCTAATCGTGGGATGTAGGCACCATTGTTGAAGCTGGTATTTACTGCCCACTCCAGTCAGTAATGCAGATGAGAAGTATCAGGGGTTAGTCACAAAACAAAATGACAAATCTCGTTCCCTAAAGGGTAATAATAAATCAGTCAGACACTTACACAAGTCCCATTTTTATCTGTGGCAAATCGAATGTTGTGGAACTATTATTGTACAGAGCTTCTTCAGTATCCTCCGGCCTGCAAATAAAAACATTTGAACATTAATACACAATATTAGAAAGTACAAATTTACACACTTAGAGTAATGACTATTTACATTTGTGTCCTTGCACTGTGAACTGCTCTTTGAAGATGTGCAACAACCCCGAACTCGGTGGCAACACTCTTACCTTACTTTAACCTGACATGATCTTGTACACCTCGAGAGAATTTCCTCTGACCCTTTTTGGTATCAAGCAGGGTCTCCTCATTCTAATGATGTAGCTGAAATCTCTCAGCTCTGCACCCAATTCAGTAAATCTTTTCCGCATCTCTCTTAAACCACACAATCTTACTAAAATATGGTGACCAAAACTAGGCACATTGACTCGTGCAGCATGATCAGACTTTAGGAAAGGCTCATTTTGTTATTAAGCATTGGGGAAAAAACGTGAATCTTCATCTTACTTGATACATGAAGGAGATAGAATTCTGACCCCCTTTTTTTGAGATTTTTACTGAACGCCTGATATTTGTCTTTGCACAGAATCTATCTCACCAAAATTCAAGAAGATGGGTTGAGATGATAGTGCAGAGATGGTGGCCCTGAAAGTTGCTCAAATTATCAATATTCTAACTGAACTCTCCAAGATTTAAGGGTGGGAGAACAGGGGGAGAGCAGAGAGGAATGGGGCAGAGGAAAAGGGAAGAGAGAAGAGAGGGGAGCACGGGGAGTGTGAGAAGCGGAGAGTGGGCTGAGATTGAATGAGAAAGGGAAAATGTGGAGGGAGAGACAGAGAGGGTGAAAAAGCCGAGTCAAACAGTACAAAAGAAACAGAGATAAGGGGAAAGAGGGGGAAAGAAGATATAAAGAAAACAAAGACAATGAGAGGGGGCGTGTTGAGAAAGGGAGTACATATTATAATTATAAATCCCAATTAAATGAATTAGAGGCCAATGTTCTAAGTGCTCGAGATGAAGCCAGTGACAAGTCAAGGTGCAAGATAATTTGCAAAATGTGAGAACATTTCTTGGCGAGATTGTCACAGGAAATATTTCACCTTGACACTTCCATAAGTAATCAAAATTCAGGGCAAAACATTTGTAAAGCCCCATGAGTATATACAAGTAATACCAGCCATACACACTTGGTCCAGTCCTTCCCCCTCATTCCTTTCCCCAGTTTTCAGATAAATATTATCACCTTTTATTTAATGCTTCAAAGACTCCGCTGTCTGTAGCGAGAGAATCATCTGATAACCCTGTAGAGACTCTTCTCATCCTTCTGCCTGCTTTGGTGGCACTGTCTGTACGCAGAGTTACCACTGGAGTAGAGAAAGGAGGCACAGCATGTTAACGCAGTCTCGGCAAAAACACATGGCAGCTCAAATCTTTTTCATTTGGTTATCAAGAAGCCACATCATCAGTGACGATGTCGGCACCAGAACGTGGGGATCCGTGCATCAATAAAACATGTCTACGTGGCCTGCCCCAACTGTAGTAACATGTCAGTCACATGTACTTCAGAGAGCATCCATGAAGAAAGTAGTGACTTCAGCTGGGCCAGAATGTATAAGAGTTAATGTCAAATCCACAGATTTTCACACACTATAACTATAACCCCCCATACTATACTGATTTGCCTGATCTGATGTAGACAAAAATGCTGGAGGAACTCAGCTGGTGAGGCAGCATCTATGGAGAGAAGAAATAGGCAATGTTTCGGGTCGAGGCCCTTCTTCAGGGATTGTTTCCAGTGTTTTCGGTTTTATTCCGTGCTCGCAGCAATGGCAGGGTGTTTGTTTTCAAGCTTGTCTGTCTTCTCTCAAATGCCCCCCCCCCCCTTCCCGGTCCTACATTCGATCACCACATTAACCAACCAGCCTCTTCTGTAGGAACTGATCAAAATCAGGCCTCACTGCTCACAGAGTTGTGCAGGACCGCCACAAGGTGGCAACAAACCTGCAGGTATGGCAAAGGACACTAAATGTTGGAGTAATTTAGCGGGTCAGGCAGTATCTCTTGAGGACATGGATACGTGATATTCCGGGTCAGGACCCTTCTTCAGACCATTTGTCTACCCAGTCAAACGCTTAGCTATCTGGCATCTGACTTGACAAGTGCTGGTTAATGGAATGAAGTGGTTAATCTGACCATATCAGCCCCAGGTTCTCCCCCAACAGTGTCACAATCTTGGCCATGGTTCGCTCCCGGTGGTGATCTCACTGCCCCAGGTGTTCCACGTTCAATGCTGCTTCCTAGAGAGTTAAAGATGTGCCAGGAATGTATAAATGTGATCAAATCTGTTTCAACGGTTTCCCTTGTGAACTTCCAGTCACAGAGACAAGATATGTCTCCTAATGAGGGTACACAAAATTGCTGGAGAAACTCAGCGGGTGCAGCAGCATCTATGGAGCGAAGGAAATAGGCGACGTTTCGGGCCGAAACCCTTCTTCAGACTCCTAATGAGTCTGTTTTCTGACCATACACTCATTTCATAGACACTTTTGGTACACATATCTTGGACACTTCCACTTATTACTTAAAGCAAATTAGTACAGATGCAGAAGATTCTAAAGAAGAAGCAGAGATTCACTTCATTACTTCCAGTTTGGTAAACTGCATTTAATGTTCAGTGTGGCGTTTCCTATCCACAGCGTAAACCCAATGCAGACACAAGAGACTGCAAAAGCTGGAACCTTGAACGAAAAACAAAGTGCTGGAGGATCTCAGCAGGTCAGGCATCATCTGTGAAGAGAATTAGGCAGACGAAGTTTTCACGTCAGGATACTTCGTCAGTCTGATCTGTAAAAGGTCACTAAGGGTGACCATGAGCTTCCAATTGTCTGCCACTTCAATTCTCCATCACACTCTGACCATGCAGATTTTGGCCTCCTAACTGTCCCAGTCTCAAAGCAAGTTCAAGAAACACCACCTCATCTTCTAAAATGTTGACACAGTACATCATCTGCATTTTTTTTGATCTGCCATTCTAAACCTGTCTGTCATTTCCAGAATCATTGTTTGTCCCTCCTGGTATTTTAAATTTTAATCTTCTCTTTCTATTTACACCTCATCCAGATGTTCAGAGGATGAACCAAATATAAATCCTCTTTCTCTAAGCCGGAACCACTACCACTTGTGTCTTTCAGTCTTCTCCTATTATTCACCCTTTTATCCTCCGACCCTCACCACTTTCCCTGAAACTGACTGAGCTTAAATAACCTCTGCTGGAAGGCAGCTAGTTGCATAGTCATGATCCCATAATATATTTATACTGTGTCCCTCCACAGATACCATCCGATTTACAGAGTAAAAAGATGAGAATCCAAGGATACAACAAATTACAGTCACTATGATAACACAACATGGGATCTGAAGAAGGGTTTCGGCCCGAAACGTTGCCTATTTCCTTCGCTCCATAGATGCCGCCTCACCCGCTGAGTTTCTACAGCACTTTTGTCTACCTTCGATTTTCCAGCATCTGCTGTTCCTTCTTAAACAACCTGGGATCTTTGAGTTTAGGAGATTTGTGAAACAGGCAATATTAAATTTGTCTTTCTGGATCTTTGGTCATCAGCTCCAATGAGCCAACTTTGTCATCAAAGGTTTTAACATTCCGTTGCTCCCACAAGCTATGAGACTGCAGCCATCAAGTTAGAAGTAGAAATTAGAGATGCAACATCCATCTCCACATTCACTACTGGAAAAACCTGAGAAGGAAATCGGAGGAAGCCTGGAGATACTGGAATATTCCCTCTACCTCCAAGGGTGAAATTTTACTGTGGCGGGAATCACGAGTTGGCATGAGGGCCACAGTCACTAGAGGGCCCAAAACAGAAGCTGTTAATTCAAAGGATTTAATTCAATGAATAAGCTAATGTATTGCGCAACAAGGAAAGTCCACATCAAATAAAAATACAATTCAAATAAAAATATCGGGGTTGGCACAGTGGCGCAGCCGTAGTTTGTACGCTCTCCCTGTGGCCGTATGGGTTTTCTCCGGGTGTTACGGATTCCTCCAACATTCCAAAGTCATGCAGGTTTGTAGGTTAATTGGTTTTGGTAAAAATGTAAATTGTCCCGAGTGTGTAGGATAGTGCTATTGCTCGTCGGTGTGGACCCGGTGTGCCAAAGGGCCCGTTTCCTCACTGTATCCCTAAAGTCTGAAGTAAAGTCTAAACTCAATATTCAAACAGTTATGGCAAAATCTAGATTAGACCAAAGGATGAGAGTTGAAAGCAACTTAAAAATGTTACCTTACCCTGTACTGGTGGCCTCATTCTGGGGCCCAGCTCTTGTGATACCTTGATATCTCCCAAGGCACCTCCAGATGCGGCCTCCTGCAAATCTTGACAGACAGCCTGGGCTTGTATTCGGAGACTGTTCGACCCTGATCTACCGACCAGCTCCTCAAATTCTTCATTCATCTGGGCCAGTGGAGAATCACGAGAAGCGGACAAGTACGGGGTGTCGAGCGGGGAGCTTGGCGGGGAGAGGGAAGACAGCGAAGACCTTGAGGAGAGCGATGCCAGGGACTGCGGGGGATCTAGTGATCTCCTCGGCTTGTTCGAGTTAGACATTCCAAAATGGTCGATAAATGAAGGGTCCTTCGTTATTGTATCGAGCGGAAGTAGATCAAACTGCAGATAGCATCCCACATCCAGCGATGGGTCAGTCTCATATTGTGGAAGCCCATAAATATCAGTGAAGCTGACTGAGCTTAAAGAGCCTCTGCTGGAAGCCAGTGATCCACAGCTGGATGCAAGCGAGCCTCTGCTACTGCCAGATGAGACCGTGAGAGAACTAGCTGTTAAGCTGCAACAAGAAGAATATCATTTAGTTATCCATTGGATAATAACTTATTCAACATCCCTTCACTCTACTGAGGAATTCAGGGATTAGTCATTTGCATCAAGACACATCTAATGTAATTTAGCACAGAGTAACTGGATGCTATAATTAACATTGCAAGAATTGAGCAGTTAGGACATGCAACTTGACGGATTTTTGCCCTCCCCGATTTACGGCCTGCATCGCGCAGCTGGAGGAATTACCCTGTTGACCCAACCAGATGATACAGGGATAGACACAAAAAGCTGGAGTAACTCAGCGAGACAGGCAGCATCAGGCACATGTCTGCCAACAAGTGTACCTGAACTGCTTCATTGGCTGAAGTCGGAGAGTAATTTAGGTTTAACTCTCATTGTTGTATATCTGAATGTACAAAGGTCAGATCAGGTAAGGGTAGGTTTCCTCCCATAAAGGGAGTCAGTTTTGTTTTTGCAAGACAATCCAACAACTGTTCCTGACTCCAACTTCTTATCTTGTACAGGTGCACAACCTTTTATCCGAAAGCCTTGGGACCAGACACTTTTCGTAATTCAGAATTTGTCGGTCTTCGGAATGGAAATTTTTTAGCGTAGATTTTAATGGCTGGCTCAGTGGTAGAGTGCTCGGCTCATATCCGCAAGGTCGCGAGTTTGCGCCTTGATCCTGGCAGTTACTCGATCGTGAGTTTGAGTCTTCAATGTCGTTTTTTCTTGCAGAATAAATGTTTGTATGAAATACAGTGTAGGAGAAGTGTACTGACTGTGTGGGCAGAACTTTGGAAGTGATTGCCCACCAGTCTAAAAAGCCGCTGTGTCTCCCTGTCCCTGGGATAGCAGGGGGCGATCAAACAGCACAATACCCCCCTCCCCCTCCAACTCCAGAGGAATCCGCTCCCCGATGGGCCGCTACCAAAGATCATAGAGGAGCTCCTCTATGATCTTTGGCCGCTACAGCGACAAGTGGCAGTTTGCCCACAGCCCGAGCTGCGCCCCCTCATCCGCCACCCCAAGAACAAGACGTACCTTGCACACCATCAGCTTCTGCCCCTACGTGTTCCTCTGGAGTTGGAGCGGGGCTGGGCTGGAGTTGCTGCTGGCTGTGGGTCTCTGGGATCTCCGTGCTTGCAGTGGGCCTGGGGGTCGGTGGGCGGCGGTGGGAGCTGTGGAGCTGTGGAGCCTGTGGACCTACGGACCTACCTCCGTGGAGCTAGCCAGCTTCGGAGCGGGGAGAGCTGCGGGGGCGAGCTGCTGCGACCCGACTCCGGTGGATGGTGACACCGGGAGCTCGCGGGTCCCCGGTGGGAGACTGCTTTGCGGGGCACCGGCAGCGGCGACTTCTCCCGCCCGAATTACGGGGTTGAGAGTGACCTGGAGGGGGGCCTTACAACGCCCGGCGCGGCTGTAAATTGCCGCGGACTTGCTAGCGCCCGCCGGGGGCTCCAACATCAAGACCGGGGCAGGGCCCTACATCTCCCGGCGTGGCTTTGAGTGGCCGCTCCCCGATGGGCCCCTACGACGCCCCGAGCTGCGCCCCGTCATCCGCAACCCAGGTTCCTCTGTAGTTGGAGTGGGGCTGGGCTGCTGCTGGCTGTGGGTCTCTGGGATCTCCGTGCTTGCGGTGGGCCTGGTGGTCGGTGTCCAATTGGTCCTGACACGGTCCTGCTGCAATCGCCGACGTGAAGAAAGTGCAAAGCCCCCGCGCCGGTGCAATGGGCGGGGAGCTGGAGAGGGGAGGGAAGGGGTCACACACATGGCCGGGAAGCAGAGGGGTGTAGGTGGGGTGATACTGAAGCGAGCGACAATCTGCTGCTGCCTGCCCCGCTGAGTTAAAAAGTTCCCACGCAAGACTCACGAAACACTGTATATCGTGAGTCTACCGTGGGAACTTTTTAACAGCGGGCAGGCAGCAGCATATTGTCAATTATTAACCCTCCCGCGCAATATACCCTCATCTTCTCTTTTATGAATGGGGATTTAGTTCCCCTTTCTTCGAGGACCGACCGGAGGTTCCGCTGTCACCTCTGCGGGCCGCCCTCGGTGAACGTTTTCAAGGACCTTTCTTCAAGGACCGAAAAAATGGCCGCTATTCGGAGGTTTTCGTTATTTGGATCTTCGGATAAAAGGTTGTGCACCTGTACTGTGCTTTCAAATGACCCAGGAGGCGGCAATTCGGCACATCGGCTCCTTTCCAGTTGCCAGAGCAGCAATCCCACTACAATAAAATCAATAACCCGCACTCTGATTGTTTGGAAATCTTATGGGTCAACATCTGTTTCACTATGCACCTTTTCAAAAAAGTGAATTAAAAATGCGTAGGGATATTAATAGAAATAACATCCAACAGTTTGGAAAAACTGCCTGTCTGGCACCAAAGTTTGGAGGCAGCCGGATTATTGGAGTTCACTGCAGAACTTCCCCCCTCTAAAATATATAACAGTACAGCAGTTACAGGCCCTTCAGCCCAACATGATGCCAAATTCAATCTGCTCTGCCTGCATGTGATCCATTTTGCTCATTTCCCTTCATATCCGTGTGCCTATTTAGGTCTGTTAAATGCCACTATCATATCTGCTTCCACCACCACACCTGTCTGTACATTCCAGGCACCCACCATTCTCTGTAAAAAAAACTTGCATCTGTAAAAAAAACCTAACATCTCCTTTAAACATTGCCCTTCTCATCTTATAGCTATTCCCTTTAGTCTTTGACATTTCCATGCTGGAAAAAAGTTTGATTGTAAACAAGGTCTATTTTATATACTTCAATCAGGACTCCCCTCCACCTCTGACACTCCAGAGAAAAACAATCCAAGTTTGTCCAATATCTCCTTATCGCTAATATCCTCGAATCCAGACAGCTTTCTGGTAAATCTCTTTTGCACCCTTCCCTAAGTCTCCACATCCATCCTGTGATGGAGTGACCAGAAATACATACAATACTCCAAATGTGGCCTAACCAATGTCCCATTTCCCTGTATCCTCACAACTTATTTTCTCTCACATACTAGTTTAGTTTAGTTTAGAGATACAGAGTGGAAACAGGCCCTTCAGCCCACTGAGTCTGCGCCAACCAGCGATCCCGCACACTAGCACTATTCTACACACTAGGGTCAATTTATAATTTTTACCAAAGTAAATTAACATACAAACCTGCACGTCTTTGGAGATGTGGAAGGAGATCGGAGCACCCAGGGGAAAACCCACGTGTGCACGGGGAGAACGTACAAACTCCATACAGACAGACAGTTAGGATCAAACCCAGATCTCTGGCGCTCTAAGACAGCAACTCTACCGCTGTGCCACAATGCCACCAACATATGCCCATCAACGTCCCTTAGATTCTTCCCTTGTCATTAAACTGTAGTACAGCAAGAAGCACCTTGCAGCAGCCAGTTAATCTGCTAGCATGGCTCTGGGTGTGGGGGGAAACTTAATGGGTCAGGGAGAGAATGCGCCAACTCTGCACAAATTGTGCTGGATGTCGTGATCGAACATAGACCCCCCCCCTGTGAAGTAGCAGCAGGAACTGCTGAACCACCGTGTCACCCAGAATTTCCAGCTGTTTCAGTTATTAAAGTGCTTCTGGATTTCACATTCTGTATTTATTCCGGACCATAACCAATACTTGTGTACACAAAAGATGTGGATAACATGTACATATATCTCACTGCACAAGGAGAAACACCATAATATGGTCATTACTAAATAGATCCATCCACAGTATATCAAGCAAGAATTGCATGACACAGCAACTAACCTCTTCAACTGGGAGTGCAAGTACGTGGTTAAACGTGTAGCTTCCTCCAGCTGTTTCAGCAAACAGCTTCTCTTATCTTGCAATAGCAGCCTACAAAACAAAATAGAATTAAAAGTTGCTTTGAAATTGAGAACCTTAACAGCTTGGCATTCAACATAGTTTCCCTGACCAAACGTACATCCATCACGCTAACCCTTCACTTAGTTGACAGAATGTTCCTTCTGACAACGTCTCCTGAAGGAGACAAAGATTTTAAAAGCATGATTCTCACAGCACTGGCCTTACAGTGTGGTTAGGGGAGAGGAGGTTTAGAATATTCTGATGAAGTAAGCTGAGAGAACACCCCTCTTTTTCTTTGTCAAACTGTTGAATATTTTGACCACGTAGGAGTCACCAAGCCTGCTCCCACAGTCAAAATTTGCATCATATTGGAAACCGAGAGGTGTGGGCAATGGGAGGCCGCATGCAAGTATATGACTTGCAAATTCTCACGCATGCAGCATGTGCTCAGCTCAGAGGCTGCTTGCCCACGGACTCTCTGCAGGAGGCCACTACTAAATTACACAGCAGCAACTTGCAACATCAGGACTGAAGTGAAACATCATGTGTGGACAGGCTGCCAGGATAAAGAAAGGAATATTTCACATTCCACCATTCATATCTGATACCATTTAAATATCCTAAATATCAGCGTTCACAGGCTAGATTTCCCCAAGATAAAACCAAGTGAAAACATTTGCTTTAAAACAGGAAGGGGAAATCGAGATTGGACGGGATGCCCTCATACTGTGCAGCCAGTTGGAAATCTAGATTTGTCAAATAGCATTTCTGATCAGTAACCAAAGAATAAACATAATTACTGGTTGAGATCCCATTATGAGGTATATCCTTGGCATATCTTTACCCATGCATGAATGGCAAGAAAATGTGAATGTGAGACAGAGCTCCAAGTCACTAAATGTTAATACTTCAGCAGGAAAAAAGGCTGCTTGATCTAATTCTCTGCTGTCAAGGATAGAATCATTGTTGATCCTCAAGGTACTCCTTCCAGCCTTTCTGCTTGGTAAATTAACCCCCACTCTTGGCTCTCAGTGGTGAGAGTTGTTGAAGATTCAGGCCGCTGATGTCTTTCAGAGCAGCAAAAATATGTAGGAAGGAACTGCATATGCTAGTTTACACCGAAGAAGGACACAAAATGCAGGAGGTCAGACAACCTGAATAAGGGTCACGACATGAAACATCACCTATTCCTTTTCTCCACAGATGCTGCCTGACCAGCTGAATTACTCCAGCATTTTGTGTCCTTCAGCAAAAATAATAACCACGTCACGGTTATTACGTTGTTGGATCTCTTGACTTCTTCCTTCACTCCATCTATTTTCTAGGTCGGATTTTCTGTTGGACCTCGACTTTGATGTATCTGTAGATCAGTTTCTTTCCCTTTGAGCAGAGTTCACAATCTAAGATTTCCTTGTTTGTGGTTAGTAAATTCCTGGATCTCCTGATCATCATCATAAAACCAGAACAGGTATCTTCTGGTTGAGATTTCATGGATGGTGGGCATTAGGGCTGTCCAGATATGGGGATCCTCCATGGTATCTGTTGGTTGGAATTATCTGGCTGTCTGCGAGACTCTGTCACTTCATTCACCATCACCTTCTGTGCATCTGTAGTCTCTGAAGATAACGATCCCAAACCTGGTTAAAAAGTTCATAAGCTAATGGCAGCCACGATCTTTGCCACCATATGTACTTCTGAGGCTTGGGCTACCTACAGGACTCCAAACTTCAGCAATGATTTTATTGAACGACAGAACTGAGACAAGTTGTTGAATTATTTTATCCTTCTTTCTTATATTCTTTGCAAACGATTGAAAAGTTGTAATTTTTCACCAACGCTTGGGCGACAATAACTCAAGATGGAAGAGGAACGTTTACAATGGCACTGTGAACCTTGAGTCAATAGCAGCAGAACATCGCAAGTCAGGTACCTGCCCACCTCATCTTTGCCAGAGCCTATGGTCTCACAGCGGTCTCATCAACCAGCCCAGAACCAAGGTGGAACCAAGTCACCCGAAGAGCTAAGAAGTGTAGAAAAGAACTACAGATGGTGGTTTAAATCGAAGGTAGAGACAAAATGCTGGAGTAACTCTGCAGGACAGGCAGCATCTCTGGAGAGAAGGAATGGGTGACGTTTCGGGTTGAGACCCTTCTTCAGACTGATGTCAGGGGAGTGTGCGGGACAGAGATAGAATGTAGTCGGAGATAGTAAGACTGGTGGGAGAACTGGGAACGGGAGGGGAGATAGGGAAAGCAAGGGCTATTTGAAACTAGAGAAGTCAATGTTCATACCGCTTGGGTAAGCTACCCAAGCAAAATATGAGATGCTGTTCCGCCAATTTGCGCTGGGCCTCACTCTGACAATGGATGAGGTCCAGGACAGAAAGGTCAGATTGGGAATGGGAGGGGTAGTTAAAGTGCTGAGCAACTGGGAGATCAGGTAGGTTAAGGCGGACTGAGCAGAGGAGTTCAGCGAAACGATCGCAGAGTCTGTGCTTGGTCTCGCCGATATACAGAAGTTGACACCTGCAACAGCGGATACAGTAGATGAGATTGGAGGAGGTGCAAGTGAACCTCTGCCTCACCTGAAAAGACAGTCTGGGTCCTTGGATGGAGTCGAGGGGGGAGGTAAAGGTACAGGTGTTGCATCTCCTGTGGTTGCAGGGGAAAGTACCTGGGGAGGGGGTGGTTTGGGTGGGGAGTTGACCAGGGAGTTTTGGAGGGAACGGTCTCTGCAGAAAGCAGAAAGGGGTGGAAATGGGAAGATGTAGCCAGTAGTGGGATCCCGTTGGAGGTGGCGAAAGTGTTGGAGAATTATATGCTGTATGCGACGGCTGATGGGGTGGAAGGTGAGGACAAGGGGGACTCTGTTCTAGTTGCGAATTGGAGGAGGGGGAGCAAGAGCGGAGCTGAGGGATATCGAGAAGACCCTAGTGAGAGCCTTATCTATAATGGAAGAGGGGAACCCGTTTCCTCATTCTTAGCTCAAATATAGGTAGCCTGTAGATTATACAAAGCCTTTCAAAGATCCCTTGCGGAGACTGAGCAGAGCAAACAAAGGATAGGTGTTAAATAAAACCATTTCATCAGATCAGTGGCCCTAGCAACCTTTATATGTTACCATTGAAAGGAACAATAGGTAACAATTGTTAACAATAAAAAAAGAAAAAAAAAGAAAGGAACAATAGGGACAGTCTCTACACGGTAACTCTAACTCACCTCAGCTGATACCAGAGAAAAAAAAAGCAGGCAAGATTATCAGAAAGTAACAGAAAATGGAAGATGGTGACCAGAGCACTCCCTTCAGGGGCGCCGTACGATGGCAGTTCCGCTGGCAGTCTGTTTGTTTTTTCATTTTTTTAAAATTTTTTAGTGTATGTTAAAAGTTTGTTTTAATGTTCTCCGGTTTGTCTTATGTGGGGGGAGGTGGAGGGGATTGGGGGAAACTTTTTTTCAAGTTCTTACCTTGCCGGAGATGTGATTAATTTTCGGATCGCATTCTCTGGGCGCTCTGCGGTCTTCCATCGATGGAGCTGGAGGCCTCCTTGTGAGCCCCACCGCGGGGCGTGGACTTAACATCGGAGCTGATCCCTTGCCTGCGGACTTTCCATCAAGAGCTCGCAGTCTTGGGAGAGGCCGAGTCGGGAAGCTCCAACGACACAGAAGGTTCGACCAGCCCCGACACGAGGTTCGATCGCCTGGCGCGGGGGAGCTGACATCTCCCCGATGCAGGAGCTGATAGCCTTGACGCGGAGGGCCCGAACGCCGCCGCCTACGGGAGTCAAGATCGTCCCGTCAACGGAGGGCTCGAGGCCCCCGACAGCGGGAGAACAAAGGGAAGGGACTTTATTTCGCCCTCCATCACAGTGAGGAATCTGTAGGAGTCACTGTGGTGGATGTTCATGTTAAAATGTGTTTTGGGTGTTCCGTTGCTTTTTATTTGTATGACTGACTTGGCAAATGAAATTCCTCCTATGTTGCAAAACATACCTGCCAAATAAAATACTATTCTGATTCTGATTCAGCAATTCTTCTCAAGTAATGCCATATTTGTAATGCAGTGAATAGAGCAGATAATTTACAGGAAGCAAGCACTCAAAATACTGATGTGATAAATGTTGATTGGGACACCAGAAAAAAACCCTTA
Source organism: Amblyraja radiata (assembly GCF_010909765.2). NCBI lineage: Eukaryota > Metazoa > Chordata > Chondrichthyes > Rajiformes > Rajidae > Amblyraja > Amblyraja radiata. The sequence continues at coordinate 23,237,359 of NC_045969.1, forward strand.
TCTACAGCACATCTCCTGTGTGGCCCAAGTTTTGTACTCGAGTACTTCAAAAGTGGAGTTTGAAGCCATAACCTGACAATGTACAAGAAGATCCTGCCACCTCAAGTAATGCATACAGTAGACAGTCTCCTGCACAAGTGGAAACCATGGAGCAAAACAACAACGTGTGATATCACACAATAGAATGTGCTGCAATGGAGGTCCACTTGACCACAGAAAGAAGCATGTCCACAGGCAGAATGCGGGCAAGAATAATAGTGACCATTCAGCAACAGATAGCACTGCCCAGTTTAATAAAGCCTTGGGAACAACATAAAGGTGGTTTACATTATACTTGCTGGATATGAAATGTGCTGCAAATGAACCAAAGAACCACGAACCTTTCAGCAAACTCTTGGCAGGGAATAGCTTGTGCGCAATGGATGTCATCCTCCAGTCGCTGGCGTTCAGTCTCGAGGTGAGCCAGTGCCTCGGGCAGGCGCTTCTGTTGACTGATGAGCTGCAGTTCCTGGAGCAACGCCTCCTTCTCTCGGATCAGCTGGAGCCGGTCCCAATCAGCTTCCGCCCTTCCCGGCCACGCCTCGTTGTCCAGCTGAGCGAGCTGCAGCTGGATATTGGAAACTCTGTGAAGTGGGACGGGAGGGGAGATGAAGGGCAACATGATCAGTACACCACCACAGGCCACGTGCAGGAGTACCCTGGCTGCTTCAGGATTGTTATGCAGATTTGTAGGCCAGGTCAACTCAAACTGGGTGTTTAAGAAGGAACTGCAGATGCTGGAAAATTGAAGGTACACAAAAATGCTAGAGAAACTCAGCAGATGCAGCAGCATCTATGGAGCGAAGGAAATAGGCAACGTTTCAGGCCGAAACCCTTCTTCAGACTGATGAGGGTCCCTGCTGCTGCATCCGCTGAGTTCCTCCAACAACTTAAACTGGGAGCAGATTATTACTGACTTTACACAAGACCCACAGCGGTAGAGTTGCTGCCTTATCGCGCCAGAGACCCAGGTTCGATCCTGACCAAGGGTGCTGTCTGGAGCTTGTATGTTCTCCCTGTGTGGGTTTTCTCCGAGTGCTCCGGTTTCCTCCTGCACTCCAAAGACGTACAGGCTTGTAGGCTAATTGGCTTGGTAAAAATTGGCAAATCCATTCCGCCCTCTCTCAGGTGCCAGTTGTGTGAAAGGGATGTACACAAGATGGGCATACATAATCTGGGGAGGACCTGAAGAGTATTTACAAAATGGCAAAAAAAAAAATCAAGATCTATCGCATTTAGTGTTGAACTTTAACATAGAATAAAGTAGGTATTTGAAGGAGGAGATAATTGGGGTCACTGAGTTTGGCACAGTCCTAAACTTTGTTGCATTGCTCTTGTCACAGGGGTGTCACAGTGCAGGGGCAGAACCCCTACATGGCCAGCAGATGGTGCCTGCATCTGTTATGATCCTGGCACATAATTCTCGCCCTTCTGCCAACACTAATCAGGAAGATTTATTGTGCTTATCGCCTTGAAACCTTTCATCTAATTAGCTTTCCCCCTGATTACAGGGTCATATTGGAAACCAAACGTTGGCACATTACGTCAGGGCCACAAGGCACGCTGCAAGGTCTGTAGGTCTGATACGAGTGCCGACTTTGCAGAGTATGTGCTCTGCAGAAATACAACAAAAGTGCCGTGATATTGTCTCTGCAATCATTTGCAAGTGGGAGATGCAGATAATGGAGAGAACGTACTGAAGTCAAGAACACCTGGTAATTCATCCTCACCATAATCAGTGGCAAAGTCCTTAGAGCCACTGACTCACAGCGCCAGGGACCTGGGTTCTATCCCGATCTTGGGTGCCGTCTGTGTGGAGTTTGCACGTTCTCCCTGTGACCACGTGGGTTTCCTCCTGTGCTCTGGTTTTCCCCCGTTCCCAAAGATGTGCTGGTTTGTAGGTTTTTTGGCCTCTGTAAATTGCCCCTAATGTGTAGGGAGGTGATGCAAAACTGGGATAATATAGAGTGTGAATAGGTGATCGATGGTTGGTGTGGACCAAAGGGCCTGTTTCCATGCTGTATCATTAAACTAAACATCTATCATTTTCTTTAGGTACATAGGCCATTCCGCCATTGCCAGGATTGATACAAAATGCTGGAGTAACTCAGCGGGTCAGGCAGCATCTCTGGAGAGAATGAATGGGTGACATTTCGAGTCAAGACCCTTCCTCAGACGTTTTCTTTATTTCCTTTTCATTTTCTTTATTTCCATAATGACATAGGAGGCTATTTCACACATCTTGGCTAGGCCAATCCATCAGTCATATTCCCCACTTATTTTCTTGTAACCTATTATTCTCAAATACAAATAACCCCCCCCCCCCCCACTCACCCAATTCTAATCGTGCCTACCTACATGAGGGACAATTTACATTAGATAATTAACCTTTGAGATATGTGAGGAAACCAGGCCACAAGGAGGAAACCCCTTGCAGTCACATGCAAACAGACACATAGACAGCACCAGAGGCAAGGATCGATCCTGGGTCACTGGAGCAGTGAACTATGTTACGTGCATAATGACTAGACAATAGACAATAGGTGCAGGAGTAGGCCATTCGGCCTTTCGAGCCAGCACCGCTATTCACTGTGATCATGGCAGATCATCCACAATCAGTACCCCGTTCCTCCCTTCTCTCCATATCCCTTGACTGGCCACACTTATCTGTTTTGCAGTAAATGCCTACTATGTTCTGTGTGCTGAAGCAAAGCAAGAATTTCATTGTCCTATACAGGGACACATGACAATAAACTCACTTGAACTTGAACTTGACTCCGCTATCTTTAAGAGCTCTATCTAACTCTCTCTTGAAAGCATCCAGAGAATTGGCCTCCACTGCCTTCTGAGGCAGAGAACCCCACAGATTCACAACTCTCTGGATGAAAACGTTTTTCCTCATCTCCGTTCTAAATGTTCTACCCCTTATTCTTAAACTGTGACCCCTGGTTCTGGACTCCCCCAACATCGGGAACATGTTTCCTGCCTCTAGCGTGTCCAATCCCCTAATAACCTTATATGTTTCAATTAGATACCCTCTCATCCTTCTAAATTCCAGAGTATACAAGCCCAGCTGCTCCATTCTATCAACATATGACAGTCCCGCCATCCCAGGAAATCCCGCCATCTCCAGCCAATCCCGCCACCATGTACAAATCCACATGGGCACACAATGAATGCAAATACTGGATACCCATCAATTATGGAATGAATACACTGACAGAATGGAATGGATATACCTGGCATCTTTCACAACTTTAGATTGATTGAAATTGCACTATAATTGATGTTTCTTTTGGACTTAGTCACGGTTGTTATATAACAATAATCCCATAACATTAATTTCCCAATGCCTCCTGTGCATCTGAGGCAGTTACGAGACCTGGTCAGAAATTTGTGTTTTGATTGGTTTGCTCGTTGTTCAGATGATCTAACTCATTGGTTTTTGGGTTCCTGAAAAGGAAACCAGCTCATCAGACAATGAGTTCCAACATTAACACATCACCAACATTGATGGCAATTAACTTCCTACGATATGATAGTAATCATACTTCAAAAATGACTGTTAAACACATTGGGTGCCCCTGGATTGTGAACAGCACTGTTTAAATTCAAATCTTCATGTACATCATGCACTTTCCAAATACTTCAAAGACAGTGCCCACCATAATATTTGGGACAAAGACCCATCATTTATTTATTTGCCTCTGTACTCCACAATTTGAGATTTGTAATAGAAAAAATCACATGTGGTTAGTGCACATTGTCAGATTTTAATAAAGGCCATTTTTATGCATTTTGGTTTCACCATGTAGAAATGACAGCAGTGTTTATACATAGTCCCCCCCATTTCAGGGCACCGTAATGTTTGGGACAAAGCAATGTCATGTAAATGAAAGCAGTCATGTTTAGTATGTTGTTGCATATCCTTTGCATGCAATGGCCACTTGAAGTCTGCAATTCATGGACATCAACAGTTGCTGGGTGTCTTCTCTGGTGATGCTCTGCCAGGCCTGTATTGCAGCCATCTTTAGCTTATGCTTGTTTTGGGGGCGTGTCCCCTTCAGTTTTCTCTTCATCATATAAAAGGCATGCTCAATTGGGTTCAGATCGGGTGATAGACTTAGCCACTCAAGAATTGACCATTTTTTAGCTTCGAAAAACTCCTTTGTTTGGGATCATTGTCTTGCTGTAGAATGAACCGCCGGCCAATGAGTTTTGAGGCATTTGTTTGAACTTGAGCAGATAGGATGCATCTATATACTTCAGAATTCATTATGCTACTACAATTAGCAGTTGTATCATCAATGAAGATAAGTGAGCCAGTACCTTCAGCAGCCATACATGCCCAGGCCATAACACCCCCACCACCGTGTTTCACAGATGAGGTGATATGTTTTGGATCTTGGGCAGTTCCCTTTCTCCTCCATACTTTGCTCTTGTCATCACTCTGATATAAGTTAATCTTCATCTCATCTGTCCACAAGACCTTTTTTCCAGAACTTGGTTGCTCTTTTAAGCACTTGTTGGCCAACTGTAACCTGGCCATCCTATCTTTGCAGCTAACCAGTGGTTTGCATCTTGCAGTGTAGCCTCTGTATTTCTGTTCATGAGGTCTTCGGCAGACAGTGGTCATTGACAAATCCTGACTCCTGAAGAGTGTTTCTGATCTGTCGGACAGGTGTTTGGGGATTTTTCTTTATTATAGAAATAATTCTTCTGTCATCAGCTGTGGAGGTCTTCCTTGGCCTGCCAGTCCCTTTGTGATTAATAAGCTCACCAGTGCTCTCTTTCTTCGTAATGATGTTCCAAACAGTTGATTTTGGTAAGCCTAAGGTTTGGTTGATGTCTCGAACAGTTTTATTCTTGTTTCTCAGTCTCATAATGGCTTCTTTGACTTTCATTGGCACAACTTTGGTCCTCGTGTTGATAAACAGCAATAAAAGTTTCCAAAGGTGATGGAAAGACTGGAGGAAAGACTTGGTGCTGAGAGCTCTCTTATACCTGCATTAAGGAGGCAATTAAACACACCTGAGCAATTACAAATGCCTGTGAAGCCAATATGCACTGAAATGGGGGACTATGTATAAACACAGCTGTCATTTCTACATGGCGAAATCAAAATGTATAAAAATGTCCTTTAATAAAATCTGACAATGTGCACTTTAACCACATGTGATTTTTTCTATTGCAAATCTCAAATTGTGGAGTACAGAGGCATATAAATAAATGATGGGTCTTTGTCCCAAACATTGTGGAGAGCACTGTATTTGACAGGTTTATAGACACTAATGTTTTAATATTTCCTCTGTTCCATGTATTTCCTTCATAATAAGTACCACCATCTTAAGAAATTGGTTCTTTAAAAAAAATTCACAATAAATGGACACCACTCTACAATTCTTTCTAACATAAAGTACAGCCTTTAAATAAAGTACGGCAAAACTAGCTGGCAAACAAAAAAAAAAATGCTTCTATCAACTGGAGAGTTATTCTTTTATGAAAAGATCTGTACAACACAGCAAATTCTCTTGCCCACAGAATGCTATATGTAGCTCTGGGCGCAGAGAGCTGAAGAAAGGAAAAAAACTGCATTGCATGTAAACACAAAGGCTCTTCAGTAATACCAACAAGCTGAGGACAGGAATGTATGATAAATGAAGAAATGTGACCACAAAGATAATAGCTATGGCAAAGCATTCAATGCATTTACCCACACACATCATTGCAACTTTCCTCCAGCACAACAAAGCAGTTATCCATCCAGACAGGAGGAAGGGCAAACAATTTATCTTTTAACCCAACGGGGCCATTCACCATCATGCTGATCCTAAACTTGTTTTGTAAAACACAAAGTGCTGGCGGAACTAAGTGATCAAGCAGTATTTGTGGAGAGAATGGACAGGTGTCGTTTCGGATCGGGACTTGTAATTTGGTGAATTCTGCTGAGTAATCATTACAAAAGAATGGAAGGATTTTTCACACTGTGTAACACGCAGGCATGGTTCAATGCAACGGTGCTGGTCTACATCCCAAGCCTATAGAACAGCATTCTATGGTGCTGTGGTTTTCTGATTGCAGTCACTCATTCTTTTCTGGGATTTTAATCCATCAATTTTTGGTGTTCTCTGTTACGTCTCCACAGTAAAAAGATAAGCATCACATTCCCATCACTGGCACAATTATTACACTTGTGATCAATCTAATGGTGGCACAGTGGCAAGGAGAAGCACTACCACTGCGCACCAGAGGTCTAGGCTCAATCGCGATCTTGGATACTGTCTGTGTGGAGTTTGCATGTTCTCACCATGGCGCATGCGTTTCCTCCCACATCTTAAAAAATGTGCAGATTGGTAGGTTAATTGGCCAGTATTAATTGCCCCAAGAGTGTAGGATCTGGAGAGAATTAATGAGAATGTAGAGAGAACAAAAAATGGGATTAACACAAGACGTTGGTTAATAAATGGGTGGTTGATGATTGCCATGAACACGATGGGCCAAATAGCCTGTTTCTGCGTGGCATGACTGCTCAGCACTATAGTGACAAATGGAAATCAGTATCAGTCATCTAAATTGGAGAAACAAGGAACTGCAGATGATGTTGGTTTATCGCTGGCCTGACCTGCTGAGTTACTCCAGCATTTTATGTATTTTTCAGTCACCAAATTATTCTGCTGCTTTTTAAATAGGTGGATGCAGACACTCAACATTTAGTAGTGAGTCTGGCAGTACCAAGAAACTCCTGGCTTGAAACCTACTTGGACAGTGGATGATTGCCTACCTCAACTCAGCTGAGATGGTCACAGAGTTAAATAGCCTGCAAATACTCACCAACTTGTGTTGGAAGGAACTGCAGATGCTGGTTCAAACTAAAGATAGGCTCAAAAAGCTGGAGTAATTCAGCGGGTCAAGCAGCATTAGATGCTGCCTGACCCGCTGAGTAACTCCAGCTTTTTGATATTCACCAACATGTTGGTCACATGCGAGAAGAGAATGGCAACAAGGAAGATATTTGCTACAGAGGGTCACTGGGTCCCTGACCCTGACTTCAATGCTCCCATCAGGTGCCTTACCTCTCCCCATCTCTTAGACTCTCCCATCAAACCCCAACCTCTTACCTACTCACCATCCTCTGGAGACCCACACCCTGTGGCACCAGCCTCTCGCCGCATGTTATCAGCATTGGAAAGTCTAAAGCCCTTTCAGACGTTCTCGGGTGTTACTTAGATTCACAATGGTTGGTCAATGGAGGTTACGGTTGCTGAGGCACCAGTGTCTGGCCTATCCACCATCTAAGCACTTTGGCAGGTATCGTCTAATTAGGCCAGAGGAGCAGAATACTACAGATGCAACAAAGAAAGCATTCTATGCGGATGCATCACAACTTGCTGGAGAATTGCTCTGCCCAAGATCACAAGGAATTGCAGAGAGTTGTGGACACGGTCCTGTCCATCACGCAAACCACCCTCCCCCCCCACCCCTCATTCTCCATCGACTCCCATCTACAATTTGCACTGCCTCAGAAAAGCAGCCAATTGGTATGGTCTGACTGGATTGCATGCAAAACAAAGTTTTACACTGTATCTCAGTACAGGCTACAATAATAGGCCAATACCAACTACAAAACATATTTCATGGATTTCAAGCATTAACCACATTAGTCTGGTGCATCTCATTGATGGACCAACAAGATGTGTCATGATGCACTCACTGTCCAGGCCTTTATTATTGTCCGTCCCAAACCTCCCCGAAGGGGCTGGTGGTGTTGGGTCTCCTCGAACCACTGTCAATGGTCTTGATAGATCATTGCATAATGCAGAGCACAGTTAAGTGTCAACAATAACTATAAGGGACACCAGCCACTTGTAGGTTGGACCGACTTCCTAAATCCTCTCTACAGGATAATGCTAACCAAATGATAAATACTTCCTCGGGGGATCTGAGGAAGGAACCAAAAATATAACAGATTCATTGGAAGAAAATTATCTGCTCTCATCATTAGGTAGAGCAATGAACTAATCTAAAATTAAGCTCCAGAGGTGCTGGAGAGTAGTTGTGAAGTGATTTTTACTACAACAAACTTGACCTACATTTCGGAAGAGATATCTGTGAAGCACCACTGGAGCACTAATTGCGAAAGACTCATAGACACATAGAAAATAGGTGCAGGAGGAGGCCATTCGGCCCAGCGAGCCAGCACCATCATTCATTGTGATAAAGGCTGATCGTCCCCAATCAATAACCCGTGCCTGCCTTCTCCCCATATCCCTTGATTCCACTAGCCCCTAGAGCTCTATCTAACTCTCTCTTAAACCCATCCAGTGATTTGGCCTTCATTGCCCCCTGTGGCAGTGAATTCCACAAATTCACAACTCTCTGGGTGAAAAAGTTTTTTCTCACCTCAGTCTTAAATGGCCCCTTTATTCTAAGACCATGGCCCCTGGTTCTGGACTCGCCCAACATTGGGAACATTGTTCCTGCATCTAGCTTGTCCAGTCCTTTTACAATTGTATATGTTTCTATAAGATCCCCCCTCATCCTTCTAAACTCCAGTGAATACAAGCCTAGTCTTTTCAATCTTTCCTCATATGACAGTCCCGCCATCCCAGGGATCAATCTCATGAACCTACGCTGCACTGCCTCAATCATAAGGATGTCCTTCTTCAAATTAGGAGACCAAAACCGTACACAATAATCTGGAATTGGTCTTACCAGAGCCCTATACAACTGCAGAAGAACCTCTCTACTATACTGAAATCCCCTTGTTATGAAGGCCAACATTCCATTAGCTTTCTTCACTGCCTGCTGTACCTGCACGCCAACTTTCAGTGACCGGTGTACAAGGACACCCAGGTCTCGCTGTACCTCCCCCTTACCTAACCTAACCCCATTGAGATAATATTCTGCCCCCTTGTTTTTGCCACCAAAGCAGATAACCTCATATTTATCTATATTATACTGCATCTGCCAAGCATCTGCCCACTCACTCAACCTGTCCAGGTCACCCTGCAACCTCCTAACATTCTCTTCACAGTTCACACTGCCACCCAGCTTTGTGTTATCCGCAAACTTGCTAGTGTTGCTCCTAATTCGCTCTTCCAAATCATTAATATATATGGTAAACAGTTGCGGCCCCAACACTGAGCCTTGCGGAACTCCACTTGCCACTGCCTGCCATTCTGAAAAGGACCCGTTCACTCCTACTCTTTGCTTCCTGTCAACTAATTTTCTATCCATGTCAACACCCTACCTCCAAGACCACGTGCTCTAATTTTAGTCACCAGTCTCCCGTGCGGGACCTTATCAAAGGCTTTCTGAAAGTCTAGATACACTACATCCACTGGCTCCTCTTCATCCATTTTACTTGTCACATTCTCAAAAATGATGGTCCAAATGGCCTACTTTGGCTCCTGTGAACTATGGCAGGTATAACTACAAGTGCTTTAAAGCAATATTCTACATTCTTGGTTTGCAAGCTGCAGAACCAAACAGTCCTTTCTCTATTTTGTCATGTATTCAACTAGAACTGAACTGAAAATATATTAACTATCATGTGTTCAACTGCACAGAACTAGAAAACCAGCAAATATGCAGTAACATCCTTGTTAAAAGTACAACTTAATAGTAATATTAAGTAAACATACTAAAAGGAGAAAAAGATAGGATCAGGTAAGAATTGATAATCAATAAGCAAAGGTCAGTCTGGAAGACATTTCTTATTACACACCTCTTCTTGGCTTCTTCATACTGCCAACTAAGTCGAACTTTGTCAGCAAGCTTGGATCTCCCGCCACATGAAAACTGTGAAGGAACAACAAATTTATCAAGAATAAACATTGGTAAATATTAGATCTTAGGTGAAAGTGCCTCATGTGTCTGAGTTAATTAATTGTAACATCTCTGCCCTCCTGAGATCACTTAGTTGAACGAGCACTATTGTTAATACGAGTACACACATGACAGGGGGGCAGGTTGTGGGGAGTATTACTTGGAATTGGAGAATCCAATGTTCCAACCATTGGGTTGTAAGCCACCCAAGCGGAATATGAGGTGCTATTTTTCAAGCTTGTGTGTGGCCTCACTCTGACAATGGAGGCAGTCCAGGACAGAAAGATCAGTTTGGAAATGTGAAGGGGAGTTCAAATGGTGAGCAACCTGAAACTCCAGCAGGCTTTGGCAGGCAGAGTACAAGTGTTTGGAGTAATGGTCATCTAGTCTACGCTTGATAAAGAAGATCACATCGGAGCAACAATTGCAAGAGGCAAGTTGGAAGAGGTGAGCGTAAACCTCTGTGTCACCTGGAAGGGCTGCTGGGGGTCCCTGGATAGAAGTGAGAGTCGAGGTGCAGGGACAGGTGTTATAGCTTATGTGGTTGCAGGGAAATATAGCAGGAGAGGGGGTGTGTAAGGTGGGACGGGGTGAGTGAAAGAAGGGGGAACAGTCTTTATGGAAAGCAGAAAGGAAGGTGTGACTGGTGATGGAATTGTTTTGAAGGTGGCGGAAATGTCAGAGAGTGATGGGTTGGTTGCGGAGGCTGGTGGGATGAAAGGTGTGGACCAGATGAACTCTATCCTGGTCCCATTTGTGGTGAGAGGAAGAACTGCATCAGAGCAGAACTGCAGGACACAGAGAAGACATGGGTGAGGGCAGGGAAGGAGAATGCCACATTTACTGAAGAAAGAGGATGCCTTGGAAGTCCTAGAATGGTAAGCCTCATCTTGGGAGCAGATGCAGCACAGACAGAGAAATCAAGAGAAAGGGGTGGCGTTCCTGCAGGGGGGTAGGGTGGGAGGAGATGCAGTGAAAGGTCAATATGTGAGTCAATGGGTTTATGGTGAACATTAGCTGATAGTCTGTTCCATGTGATGGATATAGTGAGTGAGAAAGGGGAGAGAGGTGTCATAGTCCATGTAAGTTTGAGGGCAGGAATTTAAAGTTGATGAAATCTATGAGATCAGCATTTATGCAGGAGGCAGCTCTGATGCAGTCACCAATGTAGCAGAGAAAGGGTTGGGGGATAATACCAGCGTATATTTGGAACAAGGAGTGTTATGAAAGGTAAATCATGTCTGACGAATCTTATAGAATTTTTCGAGGATGTAACTAGTAGAGTGGATAAGGGAGAACCGGTGGATGTGTTATATCTGGACTTTCAGAAGGCTTTCGACAAGGTCCCACATAAGAGATTAGTATGCAAACATAAAGCACACGGTATTAGGGGTTCAGTATTGATGTGGATAGAGAACTGGCTTGCAGACAGGAAGCAAAGAGTAGGAGTAAACGGGTCCTTTTCAGAATGGCAGGTAGTGACTAGTGGGGTACCGCAAGGCTCAGTGCTGGGACCCCAGCTATTTACAATATATATTAATGATTTGGACAAGGGAATTGAATGCAACATCTCCAAGTTTGCAGATGACACGTAGCTAGGGGGCAGTGTTAGCTGTGAGGAGGATGCTAGGAGGCTGAAAGGTGACTTGGATAGGTTGGGTGAGTGGGAAAATGCATGGCAGAAGTAGTATATTGTGGATAAATGTGAGGTTATCCACTTTGGTGGCAAGATCAGGAAAGTAGACTATTATCTGAATGGTGGCCGATTAGGAAAAGGGGAGATGCAACGAGACCTGGGTGTCATGGTACACCAGTCATTGAAAGTAGGCATGCAGGTGCAGCAGGCAGTGAAGAAAGCGAATGATATGTTAGCATTCATAGCAAATGGACGAGTATAGGAGCAGGGAGATTCTACTGCAGTTGTACAGGGCCTTGGTGAGACCACACCTGGAGTATTGTGTACAGTTTTGGTCTCCTAATCTGAGGAAAGACATTCTTGCCATAGAGGGAGTACAGAGAAGCTTCACCAGACAGATTCCTGGGATGGCAGGACTTTCATATGAAGAAAGACTGGATAGACTCGGCTTGTACTCGTTAGAATTTAGAAGATTGAGGGGGGATCTTATAGAAACTTACAAAATTCTTAAGGGGTTGGACAGGCTAGATGCAGGAAGATTGTTCCCGATGTTGGAGAAGTCCAGAACAAGGGGTCACAGTTTAAGGATAAGGGGGAAGTCTTTTAGGACCGAGATGGGAATTTTTTTTTTCACACAGAGAATGGTGAATCTGTGGAATTCTCTGCCACAGAAAGTAGTTGTGGCCAGTTCATTGGCTATATTTAAGAGGGAGTTAGATGTGGCCCTTGTGGCTAAAGGGATCAGGGGGTATGGAGAGAAGGCAGGTACAGGATACTGAGTTGGATGATCTGCCATGATCATATTGAATGGCAGTGCAGGCTCGAAGAGCCAAATGGCCTACTCCTGCACCTATTTTCTATGTTTCTATGTTCAATTTTACTAACAAAACAAATAGGCATAGCAGATTCCCATGCAAGTGCCCCGAGTGTTGATTAACTGCTCTGATGACACTGCTAAACCTCCTTTCACCCTTCCCTATGCTGGCACAGTGTCCACACAAGAAATACTTCAGAACATCTTTAAATTTAGATGAATTACATCAACATAATTAAACAGTAAATTGTACCATTTCTATTAAAGGAATTGGGACAACGTTGCACTGCTTGCTCAACTTTAGTGCTGGACACTTTCATTTCATATAATCTCCACACTACACTGGCATGGTCACATTTCACTAATGATTGGAAGGAAATTTTGCTTTCAAAAATGTAATTGATGCAGGAAATAACTCTGCGAGCCATCAAAAGCGAATGTGCGTAGTTTGGGACCTTATGATCCAGACGTGCCAGATTCAACAACAGCATGGCAGTTTAGACAATGCTTCCCCCGGCTTTGCATGTCACTGTAACCTACCCAAGTAGTGCGTGCAGATATCAAGATAGCGACTTTATGCATGTGTCGACATGAATGGGTGCAAAACTTGCAGCTGGAAGAAATTATACTGTAGGTAAATTTGCTGATTCCACCTTCCAGCAAAGAGCATGACACACCACCACCACCAAGAGGAGCAGGGGAGAGCTATCAGTCCTCACACTCCCACACTGTTTAATAGTTGCCCTGATCAACAGCTTTTATTCTGCCTTCATGCCCCATTCCTTTATTGTCCAACAATCTATATAAATCTTAAACATCCTTAAGGATATCAATAGGGTAAGAATATCCTTAATCAGCATCAATAATGTAGAATACGTCAAAGCTTTATAACCCCAAGAGAAAACTAATCACATGTCATCCTGAGATGATACTCCCAAGGGGGACAAACAATCCAGTATCTATCCCTCGCACTCTTAGGATATAATTTAATAGGATCACACATGGTATAAGATGGCAGTGTATGATAACCTGCAGAGTTAGGGAAAGGATAGGAGCATCTTCCTAGCTCATTCCAAAAGGCACGATTTTGTGAGACCAGAGTCAAATAGACTGGACTTGTGAAGATGACCAACTCCCTTCCCCAGAAGGATATCAACCAACAAGTTGGAATGTTGTAACTTCAGTGTTATTAGAATTTTATGTCCACATTTACAAAAAATTGGACTAAAATTCCCAAAATATGTGGACAAGGATTTGAACTGGTTAATGCATTATTAGTCTGGGTCTTTGGATTTTGACACCAGTAATAAAAACGCTATTATTCCCCTGCAGATTTTAATGTGTTTTATTTCAGGAAGATAATGTTATAGAAATGTTTATTTCCCGGGAAGGTAATATTGTAGAGCCATTCTACTGTTAGATCACATTCGGAAAGATTCGAATGAAAATGGCCGACTTTTTGCCAAATTTCTCCTGTGGTCAGGGAACTAGAAACGCAGGTTTTTACTTTTGCTTTCTGCAAGCCCATAACCACCATGGATTCTGTCAATGTGGACTGAAATCACAACTTTGCTAGCCAAAGGGTTTATAAATAGGTCTAAGCGTTTCAAAAACATACCTCTCCAATGATGTCAGTCTGTGAACCCGCTTCACAGTACTGCCGTGATAGACAGTCGGAAGACAAGCCGGCATTTGACTGGAGATCCTGCAGAGAGTTCTCAATGCAACAGCTATTCCTGAACTCATCTGTTAGCCTGGCCAGGCTCTGAAAAGCAGCACAAAAGAAACACAGATTTCAACTTGGCATAATTTACAGCAAAGGGACACCCACAATGCAACCATTCCAATGTCACATTTGTTACAGCTTTGAACATTTTAAGTGTGCAATTTCAACCATTTTACTTCAGTATTTTGTGTACTAAATTTAGGCACATTTACAGGTCAGACCTGAAGGTTTCTGGTCCGTTGCTCACTGCACATTACTCCGAGCAGAGAATGGCATCGGAGAAATTTGGGTGGTGAAGGGGAAGGTGGGAGTTGAGGATTTAGGAAAATAAATGAGGGAAGGGGATTGATGCAATTGCTGTGAGCACCAGCACAGGCTCGCCATACAAAGGAAGGTGGTTGTGGTTATTGGATGTCTGTCATCCCAGTCCCAGTACATCCATGCAGAATCAATTCAGGAGAGTGATCTGGACCCAATGACTCGATCATCTTTCGGATATGGGAGGAAACTGAAGCACTCGGAGCAAACCCACACAGTCACAGAGAGAATGTGCAAGAGCAGACAGCACCCGAGGTCAGGTTTGAAGGCAGCGAAGCTCCTGTGAGGCAGCAGCTCGATTAGATGCCACTGTGCCACATGCTTCGTGCATGTATGTGGCAAAGCAATCAATTAAAAAAGGGTTGTTGGTGGGTATGTGAGACACAATAACCTACCGGTGTACAGGAAAGTAAGAGAGGGGAGAGGACCTGTGGAATTGCTCTGCCTTACTGAGCCTCACTATTAGAGATCAAGCCAGCTAGGAGACGGTGCGACATATGCCAACATTATGTCAGAAGCCACTGCCCTTAGCTGAATTCTGCCCCACTGATGCAGTACACTGTAGGATATTAAAATGTCCCAGGCTCCTATACATCTCAGTGCAATCTATCTATCTATGTATCTATACATAACTAAAACTCTGATCTTGTTATCTTCCGGTTTTTGCGGTCTTTCTATTTGCGGAAAGACGGTTCGCGATAGCGCTACAATTGTTCGCCAGTTCACTCATCGTTCTCCTATGCTGTGATTGCACCAAGTTTCCTTCCGATCGGTTGAATGTCGTAAAAGTTAGCGAGGTTTAAAAAATCTTAAAAACCATGCGTGCGCAGATCGATCTCTTCTCCTGCCGTTCAGCACCGTGCGGATTAGTCTCTTCCCCTGTCACTCACCAGGACGGTCCACCCCTTCCTGCGCCATCGTGTCTTTACCGGAGCTGAGGATAGCCGGCGGAGGTTTCCAACCGGACACAATTTTCGGTGGGACCCCAAGCAGCCCAGGCCCAAGCAGCCCAGGCCCAAGCAGCCCAGGCCCAAGCAGCCCAGGCCCAAGCAGCCCAGCCCCAAGCAGCCCAGCCCCAAGCAGCCCAGCCCCAAGCAGCCCAGCCCCAAGCAGCCCAGTGTAGGAGACCCAGCCCAGCGTTGGACACCCGACCCAGCCCAGCATCGGAGACCCTGCCCAGCCCAGCCCAGCGTGGGAGACCCAGCCCAGCATCGGAGACCCTGCCCAGCCCAGCCCAGTGTGGGAGACCCAGCCCAGCCCAGAGTCGGAGACCCAGCCCACACACCCTCCCCCACACATCCCTCCTCCCCCCCCTCCAACATCCATCCTCCCCCTTTCTCACACCCC
Organism: Amblyraja radiata; assembly: GCF_010909765.2. Taxonomy (NCBI): domain Eukaryota; kingdom Metazoa; phylum Chordata; class Chondrichthyes; order Rajiformes; family Rajidae; genus Amblyraja; species Amblyraja radiata. Next base: position 23,253,067 of record NC_045969.1, read on the forward strand.
TCCCGCCCACATACACACCTCCACCCCCCCCCCCACCCCACACCCCCCTCCCCAATACCCACCATATTCCCACACCACCATCTTTCCTCCTCCTACACCTCCCCGTCCACACACACCCCTCCTCTCCTCCCGCCCCACACACCTCCTCCCCTCCGACGCTACACCCCCCCCCCCCCCCACCACACACCCCACTTCCCTCCCCCCTCCCCTCCCCCCTCCCCGCCCCTCCCACACATGAAGAGGAGGGGGAGGGAGTGCTCGGGGATGAGGGGAATGAGCCGCGCCTGCGCAGTTAGGGGCTACGGGTGAGTGGTGGAATATTGCATTGGGGAATGGGTTGCATTGGGGGACCAGGCCTCCCGTGTGACTGGGACCCAACGGGTCCCACTTAGTCTAGTACAATGTTAAATCCAACAATGCAGATTGCAAATTGTTCTACTCTGTTCTTTAACCCATGCTTCAAAAGAAAACTGCAACCCTACCCTGCAGGCAAGGCATGTCCCAGTAGTCTTGTTCCTTCTTCCTGTCAATAGTCCCATTACTCAACTTAAAATAATGAATTAATGAATGAGTGGAAAAAGACCACTATTTAAAAGAGAGTTCATTTCAGGCTGGGAGCTTAGCTTTTCTTCTACAGGGATAGTGGTTGAGGACTATTTTATTTTCCCGAGTGGATTGCTGGACCACTTTAGAGGGCAGTTCAGGACCAACTGGAATTTGATTTACTTAAAAGGACATCAGAGAACCAATTATGTTTTTTATGACAACCCACTTTTTTTCTTAATTGAAACCAGCTTGGAATTTAAAACAAAACAAGTTGCATTCTAATTCACAAATTGCCATGGTGGCATTTTAACTCACATTCACTATATTATTAAGTTCAAGTTCAAATTTATTTGTCATATGCACCATAAGGTGCAGTGAAATGTGATTTACCATGCAGCATTAGAATTAAAAAAGGACATAATATACAACATAATTCAACACAGACATCCAGACACAGCATTCTTCACTGTGGTGGAAGGCAATACAGTTCAGACAGTCCTCCTCCTCCCTTGTTCACCTGTGGCGGGGGTCCTGACCCTCCGCAGTTGCCGCTACGGACGGCCCGATGTTCAGGCCCTCTGGTCGGGATGGTCCGAACGATGACGTCGGGACAGGTCGAGCACATAAATGGCCCGGAGCCCCCAAATCGGCCACCTCCTTACCGGAGACTGCGGCTTCCAGATGTTGTAGGCTGGCGGCCGGCGGTCGGAGCTCTTCTCCAGCGACCCCCGGCGAGGGATTGCCCGTTCCACGATGGAAGGTCCGCTCCACGCCTGCCGCCAGAAGCTCCACAGACCGAGGCTCCAGGATGTTATAGGCCGCAGGCCAGCGGTCCGAGCGCTTCTCCGGCGACCCCCGGCAAGGGGGTCCGCAATGTTAAAGTCCTCGCTGCATCGCCACTGAAGCTCTGGGCCCAACTCCAGGAAAGGCCGCACCAAACCAACCGTAAGGCCGCGAGGAGGGGGGCGAAGAAGCGACAAGGAAGAAAGTCGTCTCTCCGTCGAGGTAGGTGCCTGAAAACGGTTTCCCGTATTTCCTCCCACGACCCCCAACACAAGACATACAGAGAAACACTAAAACATAATCTTGGACATACTAAAAAAAAGTGAAGCAATGAACCCGCTGCAGGCGAGGCAGCCATCTCTCAGCGACGCCGGAACCGTAATTTTATGTATTTTTAATGTAATAATAGTTTATGTATCTGGGTTGTTTGCTAACTTTGACGTTATGCAAAGAGAAATGCCTTACCTGAATAAGGTCCTGCCTTTCCTTTTCTCCTAAAGTAATTGATTTCTTGATGGTTCTCAGCTCATTCATTATTTCCTGGGCTTCATCCAGTTTATAGTTGGTTTGACTATCTGACATTTTTCGGTCAATCCTGAGCCAAAAGAAAGAATGGAATGATTCAATAGTGTGTTTCACTTTACCCCCCCCCTTTATGAATCAGCACGATTTTGGGGCGATATATTCAGATCATGGTAAACAAAACCCTGATTGAGATTTCTAGTTAGCTATATTAAAATAATTCATTCGTATCCACAGGTTTACCGAATTTTAATAATTAAAGCTTAGGATTTAGATGCACTGATATTTTTTTGCATGCCATTTGATCATACAGATGCTGATAACGTGTTGTTTGGCATTACCACCATGTGTTTTAATGCAGAATTAGGGGTCAACAAGTTAAACTCAATCACAACAGATTACAATATAAGTGTTAGCATGGGAACAAAGATTTTGAGATTTTACTTGCGACTTTGTTTATGTAATTGGTTTAAGAAAAGGTTTATTTTTGAGGACTGATCAAAGTCTCAAGAGTCCAGAGTAATCCAGCTCCTTGAAATAAACAATTTTTTTTTTTAATGCATACTGTGTTCCATTAGGGCTGCAGAGATCGTGAAGAAACTAGAGAAAGGACCAAATAAAAAACAATTGGAGGGCAAAATAAATGAATGCAAAGTCCTTTTATCTGAACCAACTTAAATGAGTAGAAAGTGCAGATACACACAAAAAGCTGGAGTAACTCAGCGGGTCAGATAGCATATCTCTAGAGAAAAGGAATAGGTAACATTTCAGGTTGAGACCCTTCTTCAGACCAACATGTACGTTTGTAAGTTTTCAAACCAACATTCACTAATTTTTGATGGTGAGGAGACTAAAGCTGGACATGATTTGAGTTGAAGAAGATCAGATTTTATCTAAAGGAAAAAAATGGCACAAGTGAATGATGTCTGAAGAATGTACTTTTGACAATTTCTCCTTTGCACCATCTTATTCCTATCATTATGCACTAATGAAACTTGCCACAGAATAACAAGGTTTCCGTCAGGTAGCGGGCACTGTCTCTTGGGAATAACCACAATGGATCCCCTGGAATATCACTGTATTTGAATGGGATCTTCAGGAGTGTACCAATAGTTGCAAAGCAAGGCATTGAATATATGGGGAGACTGATATAAAGTAATCAGCGAATGACACGGTTCAAATTTCTGAGGACTTTTAAATTCGAAGTGGCTCATCGAGCAGCTGAGACAAAATATGGTGGCATTGAGCCAGTGAGTTTTTTAAAAAAATGACTGTGTGATTAGACTTGCGCTTGGATGGAAGCATTGGCAGGAGACATTCCCAGCTGATACATCGCATCATAAGAAAGGGCCACTAACTCCAGGTGATCTAGCCTTCGAATTAACTGTCAAAATATTAGGGAGCAACCTCAGACGGTGAGTCAGTCACCACTGTCTAGGTTGATCTTTCACCGCACCCTGTTCTCCCACACCATGAGAAATGGTACTCAACACATCTGACTATTCTGGAGGAGATCTCCACATTAGGCAGTAGAACAGGCCAGCTTCTCTACCTCACTGTCTTTGTTCTCCTCAAGCTTGAGTTAGCTTCAAATATGAGGACATTGAGCTTTGTCTGTGGAACTGATGCACTAAAATGTTGAGAATTATAGTCTGCACTCTGTGTTTTCCCTGTTTAGTTTAGTTTAAAGACACAGCGCCCCCCCCACAATTAAAATGTGGATTATGAAGATGTCGGAGACCTTACATTTGGAAAGAACTAGACTTGTCTTAATTGACAAACAAGAATTATTTGCTAGAATATGGTCTCCATTTATTGATTTTCTGAAAGGATAAATTGGTCCGGCACAGAAGCCTGACTGAAACTTGAACTCAGGATTAGATGAATAGTTATGTTTTATAATCTACGGACCTATCTCCAAAGTTGTATTATTGGTAATTTATTCTATTATTTTTAATCAGATTTATCTTCTCCTTTCTTCCTATCTATAAAACAAATAAACAGATAGAAGCTGTGTTAATATGTAATTGATAAATGACAACTATTTTGATAACTGGGATCCCAACTATTAACAATATGTAATTGATAAATAAAATGTGTTTTGATTATGATATGTATATGCTTCTAATAAAAATAATTTTATTTAAATAAATAAATAAATAAATAAATAAGGACACAGCGCGGAAACAGGCCATTCGGCCTACCGAGTCTGCACCGACCAGCGATCCCTGCTCATTAATACTATCCCACACACACTAGGGACAATTTTACATGTCTACCAAGCCAATTAACCTACAAACCTGTACAGATAAGCGCCCGTAGTCAAGATTGAAATCCGGGTCTCTGGCGCTGTGACCATAGCTCTGGCAGTAGCTCTACCGCAATGTCACCGTGCAGCTTTGCTCTACCTGTTGCACTTGAGTTTGGCTTCAGTGTATTTATGTATAGTATTATCTGATCTGATTGGATGGCATGCAAAACAAAGCTTTTCACTGTACCTCGGTACACTCAAGCATAATAATAAACCTAAACCTAAAAGGTGGAAAGTTCAGAATTCCACATCAACCCGGCACTGAATCTGAAAAATTGGAGGTGTGTGGTAAGGAAATCATGTTGTGGATGACACCCATTTCCACCACACTGTGTAAACATGCCCCACACATAATCGGAAACACATCACATTCTGAACCAAATCACTAGGCAAAATACCGACTACAGTTTATAGTGTCTTTATCCCAGGGAAATGGAAAAGGAGTGTAACTAGGCATTTAACACCAAGTCACATGAGGACACAGGTCTCAAGGAACGTCACAAATGACAAAGGGGTGGAGAGGCAGAGACACCTAAAGTGAAATTCTGGGGTTTAGAATGTAGCCAGTGGAAAGCGCGGCTGCCAATGGTGGGGCAAGAGGCCAGATGTGTGCGTGCACAGATCTCCAGGGATTGTAGGGTGCAAGAGGTTGTAGAACAGATATAACTGGGGAGTATTACGCAAAATCGTGCCGGGGAAGGTCCAGAAGCAACTGCCAGTTTCTCAGGGTAACGAGATATTCTAGAGGCAAGATGGTGGGATCTGTACAGGGCTTTCAGTGGCATTAATGAAGTCTCAGTGCGCTAAGCAAACTGGATCAGGAAAGGGAAAATGTTATTTTACTTCACATCTTGTGGAAGGCGAGCACCAGCCGTCCTAACCATCCTCCCTGAAAAGATATGCAGCATATCCTGAAAGAATGGAAAGTTCTGTTACGGTTGCTGCCTTTTGCATCATCGGCTGCTGGCTATGTTCCCTTACTTAACCACAGCCTGTTTCCTGCAAAGCTTTCCATCAACAGCAGGTACTGTTAGAGCAGCCAGATTTTACTCAACCCTGCCCAGGACCTAAAAACAATTCACTCTTTGTTCTAACATCCTTATAAATGTTTGTCATCTTAAGATCATGCTAGCTTCTTCACTCCCTCCCCACCCTTCCTCCCATTTCTGTGTATTTGTGCTGCCCTTGCCTCATGCATTATATATTTAATCGAGGTTTGTTGAGGTGCCAACTAACAATAGCATTCTGTCTGGGAAGTATGTCAGGATTTTCAAGACTGAATAACTTCATACAGCAGTGGAAGGCGGAGGGGGAGGGGATTGCACACAAGCTCGAATGTTGCCAGTTCTGTTGAGTTTAGTGACTGGACAAAAAGAAAATCAACTTCAAAATGTCAAAGGAAGAAATTTGCAGGGCTAAACAGAAAATGGGAGCAGCCCATACAGAGTTGGCAAGGGCATTATGGGGAGAATGGCCTTCTACAGCTACAACTGCAAGTCGAGGAGACCAGCAACAAAAAGCATAGGGTGGTAGGTGAGAGGTCAGATGGGGTAACTGCTTGGAGAAGTAATTCGGGAAAAAAAGCAGCATGAATGCCTGTACCGATTCTTGGCCTATTATTTGCAGGACACGCACAATATACCAGGCAGTAGTGGTATATTATTGAAACATGTATGGAGATACAGTGAAAATCTTTGTTTTGTGTGCTATCCAGGTAAAACATCCAAACAGGAGTACAACCTAACTGTGCATAATATAATGTTACAAAGTAGGATTTATGAAGCTGTTGACATTTCTGTGAGCTTCTCCAGCTTAGAACGACCTTTCCTTTCACAATATGCGACAATCCTTCTTATTGTTGTCCATCCCTAATTACCTTTTCGTGATAGAGTCTTACAGCGTGGCAACATGCCCTTCTTGCCCACGCCAACCAATATGCCCCATCTACATTAGTTCCACTACCTGCGTTTGGCTCATCCCCGTCAAAACCTATCCTATCCACGAATCTGTCCAAATGTTACTTAAATATAGAGATCACGCTTTCTAGATAATTTCAGAGAACATGTGAATGTAGAACTGGTAAGTCTAGAACTAGGCCAAGCCATGGCAGAAGTTGTCCTTGCCCGTGCAAGCTCGTGAATTAGGTTACTATGATCATCTGACAATCATGACTGATACTAATATTTTATCACTGATTATTTCCGGGTGCTCTTGTGGTATTGGGCCTCGTATGTGGCTGTTAGTCCAGTAATTTAACTCCTGCATTCCTATACCTGTCAGTGGGTTCAGACCCTTCTCCAGACACTTGAGCGTAACATTCTCGGCTACCACCTCGGTAAGTAGAATGGTTGGCAATAACTTTTCTTGCTAGACAGCCTCCTGTCAGATGAGGCCTGATCTGGCCTCTCAGGCAACAGTGAAGTACCAATCGCATTAAGAGGAGGGGAGTTAATCTCAGAATTCTGACTGGTATTTATCGCTCAATAAATATCAGAAAAACAAAACAAAAAAAAAAATCAGATCATGTGATCTTCATCACACTGGTCATAATAAATGGTTTAGCACAGAAAATGGCCTTTTGGCCCACCATAGCCATGCCAACTCACGTATATTAATCCCATTTAACAGCTCTTGATCTGTAGCTTTCTATGCTCTTGTGATCCAAGAGCATCTCTAGATTATTTTAAAATATTCAAGATTCAAGGTAGTTTATTGTCATGTGTCCCAGATAGGACAATGAAATTCTTGCTTTGCTTCAGCACAACAGAATATAGTAGGCATGAATACAGAACAGATCAGTGTGGCCATATGCCATTATATAAATATATACACACATGAATAAATAAAACAGATAAAGTGCAAATAAACAGATAATGGGCTATTAATATTCAGAGTTTGTTTGCGTTGAGTTTAATAGCCTGATGGCTGTGGGGAAGATGCTATTCCTGAATCTGGACAATAGACAATAGATGCAGGAGTAAGCCATTCAGCCCTTCGAGCCAGCACCGCCATTCCATGTGATCATGGCTGATCATCCCCAATCAGTGCCCAGTTCCTGCCTTCTCCCCATATCCCCTCACCTCATCTATTTTTAAGAGCCCTATCTAGCTCTCTCTTGAAAGCATCCAGAGAACCTGCCTCCACCGCCGTCTGAGGCAGAGAATTCCACAGACTCCCCACTCTCTGTGAGAAAAAGTGTTTCCTCGTCTCCGTTCTAAATGGCTTACTCCTTATTCTGAAACTATGGCCCCTGGTTCTGGACTCCCCCAACATCGGGAACATGTTTCCTGCCTTTAGCGTGTCTAAAACCTTAACAATCTTATATGTTTCAATGAGATGCCCTCTCATCCTTCTAAACTCCAGAGTGTACAAGCCCAGCTGCTCCATTCTCTCAGCATATGACAGTCCCGCCATCCCGGGAATTAACCTTGTAAACCTACGCTGCCGCACTCCCTCAATAGCAAGAATGTCCTTCCTCAAATTAGGGGACCAAAACTGCACACAATACTCCAGGTGTGGTCTCACTAGGGCTCTGTACAACTGCAGAAGGACCTCTTTGCTCCTATATTCGATTCCTCTTGTTATAAAGGACATTGCAGTCTTCAGGCTCCTGTACCTTCTACCTGAAGGTAGCGGGGAGATAAGTGTGTGGCCTTGTGATCCAAGAGCACCTGGCTCCACCACCATCTTAGACAGTATTCCAAATTCTAACTACTCCCTGGTGAAAATAATCATCATTATATCTCTTCTAAACCTCTTACTATTTCCTTAAACATTTGTTCTCTGGTTATGGACACCTTGGCAATGTGGTATATGTTTACTACAGTCTATCCTTTCTATGCCTCTCATATTTTTGTGCAACTCTCAAGTTGCATCCTCCTCTCCTCCAAGGAAAACAAACCTAATCTATCCTGCCATTCCTTGTAACTGAGACCACATCCCAGGCCACATCCTGGTAAATCTCTGCTACATCCTCTCCAGAGTAATCATGCCCTTTCTACACTGAGGCAACCAAAGAGTCATAGAGTTGTACATAAATGGGCCCTTCAGCCCAACATGTCCATGCTGACCTTTTTGCCCATATGCACTAATCCCATTTGCCCACATTAGGACAACATCCCTCTGTGAATTGTCTATTTAAGTGTCTGTCTAAATGTCTCTTACAGTAATTACAGTACATGCAGTAAATACATAATTGTATCTGATCTCACCAGCTCCTCTGGCAGTATGTTCCAGATATCAACACTCTATTTGGAAATTGAAAAAAACTTACCACTGAGATCTCTTTTATATCTCCATTCTATCATCTTTTAATGTTTTTAACAAATTTTGACTGTCTACTCTCTCTATGCTTTTCATAATCATAAATGCATGTCTTGTCACTCCTCTGTCTCTTTCGCTCCAGTGAAAACAAGCCCCATCTATATAATCTCTCCCCGCTACCTGGTCATCCAATCCAGTCAATGTCCAGTGAATCTTCTATGTACGCACTCCAACGTCACAGAGGCGAGCTTCAAAAGTACTTCCCGAGCAGTAAAGCACTTTGGAATAGAGGTCTTCAGAGATCTATATAAATGCAAGCATATTTTTGCTGGAGATTTGATCATATGATATTTGATCATTTTGATCAGTTGCCACCTCTCAAATTATGACTCCCTGCATCGTATCTCCCCACTGCTTCCCAAATGTCCAAGCTTCTACTCGACTTGAATGTCTCAAGAGAGGGAAACTTGAGGTATGAGAAGGAACAAAGAACAAATGAATGGAAGGTATGAAAAGAACAAATCAAAGCCACCACCGAAGATCAAGGAAAGGTGGAGCCCACAATGGTCTATTGTTGTTTGTGGAAGAGATGATGACGAGGGGATCCGAACAGTGAAACTAAGCAGGACGACAGTGAAACTAGTGGGACGACTAGGGTGAGGGAGGGACAGAGAGGAAATGCAAGGGTTACTTGAAATTAGGGAATGTCTCATTTCCATCCAGTCCCGAATATTTGTTTTCTCATTTTAAGTATGCTGAACAACACAATTCATAAATCAAAGAATGGAAATATTTGATGCAATGTCTAAATGAAAACAGCCTCTGTGCTATTTCTACAACACACCCTGCAATGAGAAAACACCAAGTATTTTCCACTGATTCAACAAAACACTATTGATAAGAGTTCTGACTAAAGTCTTTGTGATTTTCATTTAAATAGAATGTTATAAATATCATCAATAAAAACAAACCAAAGCTAATATAATTCATAGACTCCTAAACTCTTTCACTGAAGCCATCTTTCAGGGAGTTGAGTGTCCAAGAGAAACAAAGCCACCAGTGTCTTTGGAAAACACAATAGACGGCAATGCACATCCCACGCTAACATGAACTCTCCCTCACTGTGGTTTATTGTCCTCTCTTCCCCCTGTATGGCCTCCCTCAGAATGAGCAGTGCCCAAAGTAGACCATGGGTATGGAGTGGTGTGCAGCACACAGTGAGTGCAATGCAACTTGCATTTAAATACTGGTGTTTCTGAGGAATCAGTGTGAGTGGTTGTAAATCTCACTGAGGGAAGATTTTTTGGCACTGCACTGAAGTTATTTTTTGGCCATAGTTTCACTCTGGGCATAGTGTGCTCACACATTATGAACCTAAGAACTATGAAATCTCACCTAAAAACAGAAGACATTGGGAGTGAGCACAGACATCAGGAACCCTGCACAGAATTATTTCATTCTCAGTTTTCAGCAGCACAAAGCCTGTGTTTTGTTTGCAGTTTGACAGAATGAATTTCTAACCCAGTGGGTTATTTTAAGTGGTAAAAGGGGTCAGCAGAAGAATTTGACTCTGATGAAGTCTGCTATTCTAATGTCTCTCCAAAGATGGGTGCAACGGGTGAGGGAGGGATAACGAGAGGGGGAATGCCGGGGTTGTAAGCAGCCCAAGCTGTTTCGTTGAACACCTTCGCTCAGTCCGCCTGAACCTACTTGATCTCCCAGTTGCTAAACACTTTAATTCTCCTTCCCATTCCCACACAGACCTTTTTTGTCCTAGGTCTCCTCCATTGTCAGAGTGAGGCTAAATGCAAATTAGAGGAACAGTACCTCATATTTCGCTTGGGCAGTATACAGCCCAGTGGTATGAATATTGATTTCTCTAACTTCAAGTAACCCCGGCATTCCCTCCCTCTCCCTATCCCTCCCCCACCCAAGTCGCACCAGCTTCTCATTTTCACCCAACAAACATTAACAATGGTTTGTCTCATTTATCATCATTACTTTTTTAAATATCTTTCATTCATTATTTTTTATCTCTCTACATCATCGTCTATGTCTCTCATTTCCCTTATCCCTAACCAGTCTGAAGAAGAGTCTCAACCCAAAACATCACCCATTCCTTCTCTCCAGAGATGCTGTCTGTCTTGCTGAGTGTTACTCTAACTTTTTGTGTCTATCTTCGGTTTAAACCAGTATCTGCAATCCCTTACTAAACATCACAGAGATGACAGGGATGGCAGAAAGGTCACCTATTATTCCTTTTGGTAAATAACCTGTCTGTAGAAATATTTGGCACTATTCAGTGCCAGCATCTTAAAAACAGAAAATTGTACCAGCCTCTTTACTCACTGGAGACAAGAAAGTGTTTGTATTAAAATTAACATCAGCAGACTCCCTCAGACTGAAAAGTACCGCCAGTTTTAGGTGACTTGTAACGGCAAATCAGAACTACTGCTGGCGGGAAAGGTATAGTTGTAATATTACAACATGTTAGACGGATGGTAAATCAATATGCAAGGGACAAACAATGGAGATCATCTCAAATCATACAAAGGAAATTCAATTTTACGACAATAGTGAAAAATATTTTCTGGCAACTATATCATCAGCGATTAAGATGATTTCCAAGTGAATGATCGATCAGTTTAACAACTCAGCATCATCACTAATCCACCACTCTAAAACAAATATATTGCACCAACCCTTGATCTTAAAAACGTGCAAAGCAGATCACATCACAAAACGAGAAAGAGGGCATGTTGAGAAAAAAAGGAACTATTATACTCGTGACATTGTTGTTCTGTGCTTCCAAATATTAATCGTTTCGATACATTGAGGTCCTATTTGCATTTTAATGATAGTCAATTGTAGAAGAACTGCGTCTAATCTTCGTTCTGTCGCACGTGACCACGGGATTTTATTTTTATTTTTAAACGGAGCGTCGATTTGAAAATAAAATGCATCTTTCAAAAAATATTTGTTATAACTCCAGTTAAGTACCACACTTACTCTTGTAAAGTCTCCACGCCTTTCTCCTTGCATTGCAACTCTTGTTTCATCTGTGCCAGCTCCCTTTTCAATCTGGAAACCTAAAAGCAAATAAAGTAATTTCCATTAAACGCTACCAGATTTGGAGAACTTACTGAGTAATCATGCTCATTGCATCATACGGAATGGAATCGAGCCCTTCAGCTCGTGCCTATGCTGACTATCAAGTGCCGTTTATACTAATCCCATTTCTATTCTCCAACTCCCCTTAGAGCCTGCCATCCTCTTGCACACTATGTGGGTGCAGTTTACTGCCACCACAGAACCCACCACCCTCATACATCTTTGGAATGTGAGCAAAAAACAGCCAACTTCATAATTTTTGGGATGCGAGTAAAAAACAGCCACTTTCATTCATCTTTGGGATATCAAAAACCATCAGTTTAATTTCGGCCATAGCAATCAAAACATTCTGCAGCCTAACAAGCAAATCGTGACAACTATTCCAGTGCTCGCGTTTCACTGTTGCCCCAATGTAGTGCAACAGCATTCATTCGTAGTGACAAAGAATATGTCAAAACTGTTCAGCAAAGATTCCTGGCTGCATTAACTGAACAAAAAAAGAGATTGGGTAATCTTGAGTAAGTTAGATAATTTAGTTGGCTTTATTTGTCCAGATTCCACAAGTTTCTGCCAGTAAAGGGTGCTGGCAGCTTTCCAACTGATATTGGGTGGGGCAGAGTAATATGTCCACTGGCACCCAGACAATGTTCCTTCTAACAAGAAGTTGACATTGCAAGCATTGTGAATTGCATCTTTGGCACAGATTACATAACCGGATTGCCCCTTGTCGGTAACTTTAGTTTTCCAAACTCCTTGATTAGGTTACATTCACAACAAACTATGAATGTGTGGTAGGAAATAATGCAGGGTTAACTGGAGGTAGAGTTGAAGATGGTTGGGGAGGTAGGAGGAGGGTTAAAATATTGGTATCAGGCAGGAGCCAACAATTGGCACCTTTATGCACGGGGGCCAGTGATGGAGAAATGGAAGATATAGTTGCAATAACCTAGAGAGATCAAAATCTTATTAGAGTCTTAACTTAGTGAGCAAACTGTGCAACTCAATAAAGGAAGTGGGGAAGAAATTCTTTAACATTTAATACTTCTGCATGTTTAACCAGCCTGATGAATTAGCAATAATAAGACGAAAAACAAATTACCCCAAAGGAACTTAAAATTTTACTGGCACCACTCTAATTCAGCAAATGGCAATATGTCAGGCCAGTAAATCAGCGACATTCCTCCGGAAATCAGCCAGTGGAAATGTATTAATTAGTCAATAACCTTGAACCAAGTTACTTGAACGAGAGTGAGAGGTGGAGGTGTATCAGCATTAGTTTAAGATGTCACATTACTTTAAAAATTTAGCAAAATTATGCCATTCAGAATTGCAAATAAACTTTTTAAAAGATGCTCATGGTATTCTCTCATCCTTGGAAAAACCACCTTTAACAGAGGGCCCATCTGTGGAGGTACACTATTCATAGAAGGACCAACAAAGCACTGAGTTTATTCCACCCAGATCTTTGAAAAATCGATCCATTTTGGTTCCGATGAGCAAACCTTTCCCTCAGCTCTGCTAATTTCTAAGCCTTAATTTTGTAATATAGTATCCATCAGCTTCCACCATCCTTGCCTTTTGCATAATCCATATCACAATTTTAAACAATCCACCTCATCTCATCTCTTAAACCTGAGCACGTTAGTTACTGACCACTTTCATGGGACAAAGAATTTGGGGTCATGTTAATATATAATATAAAGGACTTTCTATTGGATCCAGCAAACCATTAGGAAAGATGCTATCTCCCTCAAGGGATGGAGATGAGGGTGGAGAGGTGGAAGGGGTCAACACCACATGGAAACTGTCCATTTGGCCCAGTGAGTCCACGCCCACCATCGATTACCCATTCACACCAGTTTTATGTTAGCCCAATTTTGCATCCACTCCCTACACACTAGGGCACTTTTATTTTTATTTTTTTACAGAGGCCAATTAACCTACAAACCCACACGGTTTTGGGATGTAGGAGAAAACCACAGAATCCAGAGGAAACCAATAAGATCATAGGGAGAATATGCAAACTCCACACAGACAGCACCCTATGTCAGGATCGATCCTGAGTCACTGGTTTTGTGAGACAGCAGCACTACCAGCTGCACCACCATCCATCTTGGATCTCTGGATCTATGTCTCTTTGGAGAAAAGGAATAGGTGACGTTTCAGGTCTGAAGAAGGGTCTTGACCCAAATGTTAACTTTTCTTTTTCTCCAGAGATGCTGCCTGACCAGCTGAGTTACTGCAGCTTTTTGTGTCCATCTTTGTCACCTCCCACCTTGTCGGCTGCACTCTGCATGCTGTTATTCACGCAGTCCGACTGATAAGCTTTGCGATTATTTTGGGATGGATAGAAATTTGGTCACCAATTACTCACTAAACCTGGAACTTTTCACTATAAATGAGCAGAAACATGGGCCTAGAAATTTGATCAAATCCACATGCAAGTTATGGTGGAAGTCTTGTTAAAATTGTAAGATTTATGAGAAAGAATTATTAAAATTATGGCATGATTCCCATTTTTGAAAATACACTGCAGTTTCTGCATCTCAAACCAGGTAACTGCTGTATTTGTCTTCACAATTCCCTTTGTTAAGCTTGACATGTAACTTTCACCCTGTCAATACTATTTGCCTTTTCATCAGAGAGAACTGGACCATGTGATTGTCCACTTTTTTTTAAATATATTTTATATATGGAAGCTTATTACTCATAAAACAATACACCACTTTATACTGTTCACCCAACACCAATCAATTTTCATTCTTCCCTAGGCACCTGTAATGTTGCTGCAAGCGAGTGTTTCATTGCACCTGTACCTCATAGTACTGTGTATAGACAATTGACTTGACTTGAACCAACATTACAGACTGTTCCTATTGATATGAAGCAGATATTTCCAGCTTAATTCTGTAACCCTTTATTTCATTCACCAGTTTTTGTAAAGGAGTGTACCAAATTAAATCAGGATACAAAACTACATTCACCTTGTGAAAAGAATGCCGTTAAGTTAAACTATCCCTGCTTTACAAACTCATCTTCTGCTTCCAAATGTGACTTATTTTCACTTTGTTTTGCCATACATCAGCAACCCTTTTGCAATGTCACCATACCTTCTTCTATCCTACAACCGCCTTGCTCTTCCATAGCTATGCCACTGCTCAAATGCTCTTTTCCTCCACAATCTTCACTCCTGATTTTGGAACTATTATTCCATTTTTCTCTCTACGGATGCTGCATGACTTGTCGAGTAACAGCAATTTCTACTTTTATTTCAGTCTTCCACAATCCATGGTGGGTTGTTTTCATGTTACTAACGCACTTTGGCTTTAATTTACCATTTCCTCCATTTGTTCCGTAATCTGTTCTTCCATCATAAATCCCAGCAATTTGTAGCAGGAGGATGCCAAGTGATCCATCTAGTGAACTGACAAGAATCCTCCTCTTACCTCTAAAACTGAGGTAAACATTGAGGTTCTAGTCCAACTATTTGCAGTATCACTAAATATATGGTGAAAATATGTAGTAAAGATAAAGATTATAAAACTTTAACCTTCTCTAAGCAGTTCCACAGATTTGACACGAGAGGTCAGAGACAGTGCGATTGGTTTACTACCATAACCACATTCAGCCACTCACTTACCCCTTCTCTTCGACTTGCAATTTCTGCTTTGATCTGGTCAGGATCATACTTTGTGTTGGAGGATGAACTTGAATACACTGTTTAAAAAAAAATCAGCAATATGAAATTAATGAAGCACATGAAGTTCCAACAACCTGAAAAAAAAAATCAAACATAAATCAGCTTTGGGAAAGCTGGTCCAGTTCTTAGGGAATGTGTCAAGTTGGCTGGAGGACGAATGGGAGAAATGGCCAATTACACAACAGATCCAAAGAATATCACAACTACCGGGTGTGAAGACCAAATGACTTACAAGGTGAAAGTGATCAAGGCAGTGAGAAAGCTGTTTACGTGGAGAGGTAGCTGGGAAGGTGGAGGTTCAGGGAAAGCCATGCTGATGGGTGCAGGTGGGAAAATGGTCATGACTCATCTGACCGCTAATCTGGCTCTACCATTGCAAAGCAGCACAATAACTTAACAGAGGTCTTCTATTAAAAGGCAACCAAGAACACCTTGTCTTGCACAGCATCCGTAGTTGTAGCTCTACAATATTTTAAGTGTTGGTGCTTTAAAAAAAAATATTCCGCCACAATATAATTTTCTCCGGAGATCTCTGCATGACTTAGAGGTTTCGGAAATGAAATTCCTGTATCAGTTTAAACAAGTCAGGTGCGACTCGATTAATGTAAGCATATAGTTTGTGCATCAACATTAATCGGGGTAGAAATTCTCTTATCTTTATACCATCTGGCCTATACACGACTCCTTAACTGCTCCACCAGAATAAACAAATACCTCAGATTACAGATTTCACTAGCACAGTAGAGGAACCTCAACATACAACTAAAATGGTTTGAGCAGATGCTCCCACTGTTCACTTCTCAAAGGCTCTGTAAGGCAGCAACTCTAACATTGTGCTGCCCAATGTATCATTGCAAAAAAAACTCAATGTGAGAAACAGTTACCCTTTCAGATCAACGTCCTTTCTCCAAATTTTAGTTCTGACTACTTAGCCGGGGTTTATCTAGCTTTCTGCTTCTCGCTGGTAACGACACTGCACTAGATAGGTTGGGGAATGGGCTGTGATCCAACTGGCATCATGTCTGCATGGAACAAACAAAGTGGATGGACCAGATGACATTTAACATCACTGGCATCCACCGTCATCACCTCCCAATTCACTGCCAGGGGTGTGCATCTGTGATTACAATGAGCAGCAAATCAAAGCAATTGAGAAAGCAACGGCAGAAGTGGTGGCGCTGCCCCAGCAGCTGCGGCTCGCCTGCAGTCCCTTTGTTTTTTTTTGTTTTTTTGTTTTCTTGTCCCGTTGTTACAGTTTTATTTTCAGTTTATTTTAGTTGTGTATGTATGGGGGGGGGGGGGGAGAAACTTGTTTTAGTCTCTTCCTTCGGGGGGATGCGACCTTTTCTTGTCGTATCCCCCGTCTCCGTCTCTGTCTGCGCTGAGGCCTAATGGCGGAGCTGGCGGCATCCAACTGGGACCGACCTCGAGGCTCCGGAGGCAGAGCCAGCCAGGACTTATCAATGCGAGGCTGGCCGACTTCGGGGCTGTGGCGGCGTTGACCCGACTTCGGAGCCTCGGAGACTCGGCCGCGGGCCCAGTGGACGACAACGTCGGGAGCTCGCAGGTCACAGGTTAGGGACCTGTTCTCCGGAGCTCCCGCAACAAGAGTTGCGTCCGCTGGACTGGAGGGCAGTAGCTTCGGCAGCTTCGACCACCCCGGGCCGCGGAGTTTGAACCGGCCCATTCGCGGAGCTCGGATTCAGCTGCGGGACTTACTTACCATCACCTGGCGGGGTCGCAACATCGGAAGCCTGGATCGCCTCAACGCAGAGGGAGAACAAGGAGGGAAGAGACAAGTACTTTAAGACTTTTGCCTTCCATCACAGTGACTCACTGTGGTGGATGTTAAATCTGTGTTTATTGTGTGTTTTGTTGTTTTATTCTATGTTAAGGCTGCAAGACCCGAAATTTTGTTCAGACTGAAAAGTCTGAATGACAATAAAGGATACTTGATACTTGGGAAGCTATCACAATTAACCCATTGACCACACTTTTTTTTTTAAAGCAAACATCAAAAAGCTAGGACTTCAGGTCTAAAAGATGGGGACAGACACAGACAGGCATGGAGGGACAGAGGGAAGTATGGAGGGAGGCGGGCTGCGCAGGAGGCAGGCAAGCAGGGAGGTAGGGAGGGAAGCAGAGAGGGATGGAGGAAGGCAGGCAGGGATGGAGGCAGGGGAGGAAGGGAGACAAGCAGCGCAGGAGGGAGACAGAGGGAAAAGGCAAATGCGTGAATGAAGATGAGAAATGGCTAAATCTGTCTAATAAAGTAAAATTGAATCCTTATAGCTAAACGTACAATTTTAAGAAGGAACTGCAGATGCTGGAAAAATCGAAGGTAGACAAAAATGCTGGAGAAACTCAGCGGGTGAGGCAGCATCTCAGTGAGGTGATGCTGCCTCACCCGCTGAGTTTCTTGTACAATTTTAAGATTGTCACGGTGAAATCCAGTCAAACCTAGTCCCTCTATCTTCCCTGTGTATTACATGACTATAGATAGGAGCAGAGCCTGCAATGTGGAGCAGTCCTGCAGCATTAGAATGTACTGCGAGTTGCATGAAGGAAAAGACTTTGGAAACAAAGGCCACAAGTTACTGGCATTAAAATGACTACATTGTTACCTTTTAGTGCCAATCTGAACTTGTTGAGCCTAGATTGTGTTTCTGTTTGTGCAGTAATCCTCAACATTCCAGCTTGCTACCATTGTAGAGTTGAACAATTCCCATTCCTAGAAACTCCCCAGAGTAAGAACGCAACTAATAAAATGCCAACAGATAAGAGAAAAAAAACATGTGGAGATAATGGAATGGCTAGTAGGGGATGGGTGGTGTAGGAAGAGAGTGTGTATAATTAGCTCAAACTACTAATCCATAAATGTAAACACCCAGACACAGGCCATTTTGAATCCATATTCAGGGCAGTGGATTCTGCCTTTAGCTTAAAGGTACAGTGAACTTTGATGATGTTTGATGTTGGGGCTAATGTAGCTGGGACATGTTGGCCATTGTGGGCAAGTTGGGCTGCTGTTTCCGTACTGTATCACTCTATGATTATGACTCTATTATGTGTAGGAAGGAACTGCAGATGCTGGTTTATACCGAAGATAGACACAAAATACTGGAGTAACTAAACAAGACGAGCAGCATCTCTGGAGAGAAGAAATGGGTGACGTTTTGGGTCAGGATCGTGCTTCAAACTGAGAGTCAGGGGGAGAGGGAGAATAGAGATATGGAAGGGTAAGGTGTGAAAAGGACAGATCAAAGCAGATGCTGCTCAAGGAAATGTAGAATGGTTCATTGTTAACTAAGGAGAAGTGAAAACAAGGCATACCATCAGCAAAATTAATCAGGAGCACATTGAAACTAATCGGATAACGAGGGTGGGGGAGGGACGGTGAGAGAGAGAGAGAGAGAGAGGGAAAGCAAGGGTTACTTGAAGTTAGAGACTTTGAAGTTAGAGACCTTTGATAACACGTGAAACTAACATTTATTGCTAAAGATAGTGGCTGCTACTTATACCAGTGGAAAGTACTCACTGCTGACGTAGGAGATGCTGTCATTTTCGCACAGGTCATGCAGTTGCTGGTACTCTTCCTGAGCGAGCTCCAGCCGCTGCTTTTTCACCTGGTAGATCTCTTTCTTGGCATTCAGAGCCTCCTGGGCTACCACCAAGTATTCCTTCAACATGCGCTCTTGCTCCCGCCGCCATTGTGCCCTGGGATCCTCGATCTGCGTCACCTCTGCAAAACACAATTTTGTCAGTGAAGAAATCTGAAGGACACACATCTGACATTAAAGCACAATAGAGATGGCACCTTGGTGCAGCAGGTAGAGCTGCTGCATCATGGCTGCACCGACACAGCTTTGATCCTGCTGTATGTGTGGAGTTTACACATTCTCCCCGTGACCGCGTGGCTTTCCACTGGTGCTCCGGGTTCTTCCCACGTCCCAAAGACTTGCGGGTTGCTCGGTAAACTGTAAATCGGTTGTAGTGTGGATGGGTGCAAGAATAATCTGGGGGAGTTAATGTACATCTCAGAGAGAGTAGGTTCCAAGGAAATCAGTGAGGTTAAGGAATAGATGGGACAGCACAGATTCGATGGGCCAAATGGCTTCTACTATGCCGCAGGTTTAGACGGCAAACAACAGATCAGAGTACTTCTTCCTTCCCCCTTGTCCAACCTAGATCAGGCAGCAGAGGGGATTCTGCTGAAGAAACGTACGAAACACGTAGGAAACGTGCTTCCTCCTCTTCATCACAAATATTTAAAGGATGGTGGACAACAAAATAACATTCATTTTGCTGAACTATGTTAGGTACTGCTCATGGACAAATATTTAAAGAAATTTGCTACCTGCATAAATAAATCAAGGTTTTTAACATACCCTGCGTAGGTGCATAAACCAATTCCTCAAGGATTCATTGTCAGTCAGTAAAAAAAACCCAGAACCTTTAACCCAACAACACCACAACTTCTCAAGAATAACGGAGTGACAATAATTAAGGGTCATGCCACATTACAAGAAGAAAAGAACCCTACTGCAGGTAAATAAACAGATACTGCATGGTCTCCTATTCTCATCATGAGTGGAATGAGCATCACAAACTTGAACTCATACAGGAGCAAGCAAGACCACAGTTAAACATGTCAAATTGTTCAAGGTTGTGTCAAATTATAAATGAGAGAACCTCACGTTTTAGTTTTTACACCTGGAGAGTGTTCAATACTAAACAGCTGCATACGCTATTGAGCTGGTCTTTGGGGAGAGTGAGGGAGGTGAGGCAAGGGATGAATGTACGACTAAAAGCCTCAGGCAGAATTCTGATCTCATTCTCTGTCTGGCAGCAAGAGAATGCAGACGCTCTGTATCATTTTGGGCACGTGCAGCTGGGAGGACTGCACTGAAATGAGTCAAAAGTCTAGCATGTATGATATGTGTAGATTCAACTTAACCGTGGGAGGAAAAGGCACGGAATTATTAGCTTTACACTCCCATTGATGAAGCCACGTGCAACATATAAAACGGGATGAATAGATCGTTCTTGGAACGTGCATTCAGGAATAGATATCAAAGATGGCTGCAATGAGTTGCATTATTTGTCGGTCGCAATATTTCCCACAGGCTAAAGGGAGGTCAAGCATGTTCTCTGCAACATCAACAAAAGACACTTGACAACCTCAAGGGCCTGTCCCACTTAGGCGACTTTTTAGGCGAGTGCAGGAGACTGCACTCGCCACATGATCGCCACATGGTCGCCACATGTTCGCTGGTGGTTGCCGTCTTAACCTTCCTGTTCATCGCGGTGTGTGTCTGTATCACCTTGGCTTTGCACCGTGTGAATTTCAGTCTGCGCTTCCCCCGCTTTCCCTGGCCCTGCCTTTGCGATATGTTTGTGTGTGTGTGTGTGTGCGTGCTCCACTCTGACAGTCGCATTCCAGTTCCCGGTTTTTCAGGCGAGTGCCGCGAACTTGACACTCGCTGGCGGTCGGTCCGCTGAAAAATCGCCTAAGTGGGACAGGCCCTTAAGAGCAAGAACAATCCTTGGGAGGAAAATGATTCCAGCCATCTCATATCAGTTGTTCACTGCATATTACTGAGAACACTGTACTCACTCAAAACCATTTAAATTCCAATGCCCATTTCAATCAATACAACATAGTTGTGCTTTTATTGAAGGGCTTAACAAGCAAGTATTTCTATTAATTATTCTTAGTTTTTGGAACGTTTATTAGCTTCAATAAGATGATTCTTTTGCCAAAAAAAAAACATAACAAAAAACATAGAATAAAGGGGGCGAGGGGAGTGGTGAGTGGAGGATCCGAGAGTTGGTTCCGGACGAGTGAGGCATGGGACATCATTTAGCTGGCTCCTCAACCTGGGGAGTGGTGAGGACCCAAAGGCTCGGCAGTAAATAAAGCCTCTACATGAGGGGAGCTTGACAAGCAGAGCTCGATGCCCGGTTGTAACGAGTGCACCAATAACTTGGAACCACTTCCACTTAACATCTCCTTCCAATGTTTTTGTTGTCTGAAGAAATGAGTGCTTGTAACTTTGCATTATTACTGAGTAATGTCATTACATGTGTACCAATATGGAAACCGGCCAGTCCATGATTCACAGTGGAAAGTGCGAGCCTGTAATTCTAGAGCAACTACTCAGGACCTAGACACCAACTAGCTCAAAGGAACGATCGATCACCATATGTATAATGCTTAACAGCAAGTGCCTTTATATAATCATATTTCTAGGTCACAAAAGAAACTTAAAAATAACTATGGTGATAAGACCTCAGTTTTCTGTGTTAACTCTACTGAGAAGAATCAGAAGAACCTTGGGATATACTGTAGATCAGCAACAGAAAAGGGCAGAGAAATGGCAGATGGAGTTCAATCCGAGCAAGTGTGAGGTGTTGCACTTGGGGAGGTTGAATGCCAGGGAAAAGTATACAGTTTATGGCAAGACAATGGGCAGCACTGTTGCACAGTGATGGAGTTGCTGTCTTACATGGCCAGGGACCCAGGTTCGATCCTGACTATGGGTGCTTTCTGAATGAAGTTTGTACGTTCTCCCTATGACTGCATGGGTTTTCTCACGATTAGCCATTTCGCATATATCAAGCACAGACTAACTTGTGGCAACTGCATTGCAGTAATCACTGTCTCCTCAAAGTGTTTTCCCCCTCATTTTACTTTACATACTTATTTACAAGAATGATGTGATAAGACTTCCAATGTATTAAAATATTTGAAAGTTTTGCATTAGGTTTGTCCAAGATAATTTTTTGAAGTGCTGAGCATTATAGTCCTCATTAAACATTGCAGGGATTGGAAATGAAGCCTGCTTGTAATTTTACATTAAAGAACCCAGCATCCTTATTCCTTGTACTCCAGCTCTGATTGACTAACTAGATATTCTGCACCAGCATACCATTCACATACTTTATGGACCTCATGTTATGAGCCATAGTTTGTTCAAACTTGATTTGCTGATCCAGAAGATTACTTCTCTTTTTGCACAGTAACAATTCACAAAAAATGCACTCACGGGTAGCGAGGCGATGGTGAGTGTAGGGAGTTTCATTATTCTTTGTTATGAGTTCACAACCATAGCACCATCTCTTTAAGATTTTAAGGAGCAGCTGGTAGAGCTGCTGCCTCACAGCTCCAAAGACCCAGTTTCAATCCCGGCCTCTGGTGTTGTCTGTGTGAAGTTTGTACTTTCTTTACCGTATGGGTTTCCTGCGGGTTCCCCAATTTCCTCCCACATTCAATAGACATGCAACTTGGTAGGTTAATTGGCCACTGTAAATTGGTCCTTGTGTGGGTGAGTGGTGGAATGGTCAGTGCCGGCTCGGTGGGCTGAGGGGCTTATTTTCATGCTGTTTAACTATTAGTTCTGCGTCACAGAAATAAAAATGGACGAAACATGAACATGGGCATCATGAATTATTTTGAAATGGCAGAATTGCTCAGCTGGCAGGGCCGCTGCCGCACAGCTTCAGTGTGGATGCTATCCCAAACCCTGGTACTGCAGTTATGGAGTTTGCATGCTCTTCTGATCTGCAGAATGCTCTGGTTTCCATGCACATCAGAAAGACATGCTGGTGGTAGGTTAATTGACCAATGTAAAGTGCCCTGGTACTGGTGGGTGAAATGTGGGAATGGGGTGGGAATGAAATGTGGGAATGTGAGAGAGAACAGGAACATGAGGGAGAATAGATTGCAGAGCAGAAAGTAGGCAGATTGCTTTGAAAGGAGTAGTCCATTTCATCTACTGAGTCTATGTCGTAAGGAAATATGAAGGGGAACCAAGGAGGCAATTTGGGAACATAATTCTATTAGTTTTAAAACAGTTATGGAGAAAAATAGGACTGGTCCACAAGTTATGATCCTAAATAGGGGCAAGACTCATTTTTGAGGCATTAGACTGCAACTTGCAGAGGTCGATTGAGCAAAACTATTTAGAATTAATAAGACATCCAGCAAGTGGGAAGCCTTTAAAAATAACAGTGAGAGGGGACAACATGTTTCTGTCAGGGTGAAGAATAAAGCTGGTAAGTTTGGGAACCCTGGTTGATAAGTATATTGAGGATCTGGTCAGGAAGAAGGAGGCATATAACAGATTTAAGCAGACGGGAACAAGCAAATCCCTCAACAAGTAGACGAAGTGTAGGCTTGCATAGAAGAGGGAAATCAGGTGGACAAAGAGAGAGGACATGACACAGATCTGTCATGTGGGGTAAAGGAAAATTCTCAGAGATTCTACAGGGATTTTAAAAGGGTGGCGGGAGAAAATAGGTCCCCTTAAAAATCAGCATATCAGTCTATGTGAGGAGCCACAGGAGGTGGGTGATGAATATTTCTCAAAAGACTACTGTCTGTGGAGAAGCTCAAGGAAGCTAACGAATTGAAGCATGTTATGATGTCTTGAACCATATACAAATTGCCAAAGAGGGGTTATTTATCACCTTAGTGTATTTGGCTGAATAACCAAGTCCTGAGAAGTGCATCTCAGACCTTGTGGGGAGAAATTGCATAGGCCTTCTCAAGTAGTGATACTTGGTTCATCTTTATTCTCAGATGAAGTTCCCGAAGACTGGAGGGTGGCTAATATCACACCATTAGTTAAGAACAGCAGCAAGGAGAAGACAGACTCGAGAGCCTGACATCAGTGGTGGGTAAGTTACTGAAGGACAGGGTCTACCAGCGTTTGAATGGACAAGGATTGATTAGGGATCGTCAGCACAAATGTCTGTGTGGGAATTTGTGTATCACATAGATGTTATTTTCAAAGAAGTCACCAAGGGGACTGAAGAGGGCACTGAACATTGTCTATATGGACTTTTGCATGGCCTTTGACAAGGTCCCTTCCTGCATGGTAGGCTGCTCTGGAAGGTTAGATCGCATGGGATCCAGGGAGAGCTAACTAATCGGATACATAATTGGCTTGATAGTTGGAAGCAGAGGATGATGGTGGAAGATGTTTGCTGGACTGGATTCCTATGACCAGTAGTGTACCACCGGGATCGATGCTGGGCCCATTATTGTTTCTCATTTATACAAACAATTTGGATGAGAATGTACAAGACATGATCAGTAAGTTTTCAGTTGACACTAAAATAGGAGGTATTGTAGACAGTGAAGAAGGTTGTCAGCGAAAGTGGTCCAACGTTATAGTGGGATCTCAATCAGCTCAGTAACTGGGCAAAGGAATGGCAAAAGGGTTTCAACTTGGGTAAGTGCAAGGTTTTGCATTTTGAGAAGTTAAAAACCAGGGTAGGATTTTCACAGTACATTGAGTGCAGGTGGTGAGATATTATGTTGCAGTTGTAGATGTTAGTAAGGCCGTACTTTGGAGTACTGTGTACGATTTTGGTTACCCTGCCATAGGAAAAATGGCAAGAAAAAGTGCAAAGAAGATTTGCAAGAATGTTGCCAGGACTTGAGGGCCTGTGTTATAGGAAGAGGTTGGGCTGGCTATAACTGGCATTCCTTGGAGAAGATGAGACTGAAGGGTGATCTTATAGATGTGTATAAAATCACGAGGGGCATTGTGTGAATGCAGTTTTTTTAGAGAAAAGGGGAGTCAAAAATTAGAGGGCATAGATTCAAGGTCAGAGGAGAAATATTTAGAAAGGACCAGAGGGGCAACTTCTTCACACAGATGTTTGTCAGTATATGGTGCGAGCTGTCAGATGAAATGATTGAGGCAGCTTGGATCTTGGGCAGTTTCTTCTCTCCTCCATACTTTGCTCTTGCCATCACTCTGATATGTTAATCTTCATCTCATCTGTCCACAAGTCCTTTTTTCCAGAACTGTGGTTGCTCTTTTAAGTACTTCTTGGCAAACTGTAACCTGGCCATCCTATTTTTGTGACTGACTAGTGGTTTGCATCTTGCAGTGTAGCCTCTGTATTTCTGTTCATGAAGTCTTCTGCGGACAGTGGTCATTGACAAATCCACACCTGACTCCTGAAGAGGGATTCTGATCTGTCGGACAGGTGTTTGGGGATTTTTCTTTATTATAGAGAGAATTCTGTCATCCGCTGTGGAGGTCTTCCTTGGCCTGCCAGTCCCTTTGCGATTAGTATGCTCACCAGTGCTCTCTTTCTTCTTAATGATGTTCCAAACAGTTGATTTGGGTAAGCCTAAGGTTTGGCTGATGTCTCTATCAGTTTTATTCTTGTTTCTCAGTCTCATAATGGCTTCTTTGACTTTCATTGGCACAACTTTGGTCATGTTGATAAACAGCAATAAAAGTTTGGAGTGATGGAAAGACTGGAGGAAAGACTAGGTCTCTTGTACCTGCATTAAGGAGGCACTTAAACCTGACCTGAGCAATTACAAACACCTGTGAAGCCATGTGTCCCAAGCATTATGGTGCCCTGAAATGGCGGACTATGTATAAACACTGCTGTAATTTCTATATGGTGAAACCAAAATGTATAAAAATGGCCTTTTATTAAAATCTGACAATGTGCACTTTAACCACATGTGATTTTTTTCTATTACAAATCTCAAATTGTGGAGTACAGAGGCAAATAAATAAATGATGGGGCTTTGTCCCAAACATTATGAGGGCACTGTAGCAACACATTGATGAAGCAGTGTACAACAACAAATAACAAGGGCCAAATATTGGGAATGCATTCACATTCCAGCATCTTTAGGCCATCTACAGGAACTGATCGCTAAACTAATTGAGTTCAGTCGTTTGAGGTATTTTGGCTAACCCGCAGAGAGAAAGGTGACTCCATTGTGAGATAGTTATTGCCTTGAGCCAGTCGGAAGAAAGCGATTGGTACCCGAGTGACTCAAACCCATTCTGATCGACAACTCAGCAGACAGAGACTTCAACCTTAAAGCTTGTACTAGTCTCGGTGTGCGTGTGTCTGGATTTCACAACATCATCCAAAGGTCGTGTCCTCTAAAGCCTGTCAGCTTTGCTTTGAAGTGATAAGCTGGTATAAGTAGTCCACTTATTACTTTCATTTACTGAGGAATGCAGGAAAACGTTATTAACTACAATAATGATAACTGTTGAATTAATAAATGATATATGACTGAAAGTCCTTCGTCCACCTCCGTCGAAAGATTAGTGCTCTCTGTAATGAAAATTTGCGTGGGAGCAAAGGATTGCTCATGTAACGGAGGTTCAGAGTAAGGATATATCACTGAAAGCTACTGGAAAGATATAAAACAAATTACAAAAAAGATGAATGGAATGTTGAGCTACATCTAAAGAGGCATGAAAGGCGAGTTTCAGCAGCACATAGTTCTGATTAGACCCAGTCTGCATTTACTTTAGGAGAAGCCATCTGGGTATTGGAAGAGGTGAAGTTATAATACACCAGGTAACATAAGGGGTTGAATTATATGGTCAGATATTGTGCAGTCCAGGTTTATGTTTGCTTGGAGATCAATACATGTTGTGTGCTCTTTAAAAGGAACTGAATAGGAGATAGAAGAAACTATATACTGTATGGTGGTGATGGGGCCAAATTTTTAAATTTGAGTCAACGTATTTATGGACATTATTAGCAAGTCATTACTCCAAGCCAATGAGATGCTGGTTCTTGTGTTAACATTAAACTTCACTGGAAAAGTGGGGGAGGTCAAAGGCAGAAGCATTAGCTCAGGATTCAGGTGGAGAATTAAAGTGACAAACAACTGGGTTACCCCGGTGAGTGAGAGGAGAGGCACTTCAAAGAGCTTTGTATCCGCTGGTGTAGAGGAAAGATGATTGTGACCAAAATAGATAAGAATAAACTGCTCCTTTATCAGAAAAAAACATTTGGGTCCTTGGACTTGCAAACTGCCCTGTCATGATCATAACTCATTTTTCTCCTTCAACTTCAACAAAACAAAGTAACTTATCGTTGATTTCAGAATAGGGAAGTCAGGAGATCACAATCCAGTTTTTATTGGTGGATTGGCGGTGGAGAGAATCAGTAGCTTCAAATTCCTGGGCGTTAACATCGACTAACAATACTAACTTATCTTTTTCTCCTTCCCAGTTCTGGCAAATGGTCTTTGAAAAGTTTACTGTTTGTCTTTCCATAGAAACTGCCCAACTGGTCAAGTGCTTCTAGCATTTTCTACTAGAACATGCATTTAAACATATTATTTTCCACCCCTAGCTATCTTTTTGGCAGTAATACATTTAGCAACCAGGTCATCAGTGCTTTCAGCAAGTTATAAGTTGCAAAAGGTAGGGGCCCCAGCATCAATCCTAGTGCTCCTTACATTTTGCTTACCAGAAAAAGACATAAACCTTAGCCAGTTAATACTTCATCGAAGGCAAGATAATTTTCTGCTCTAAGATTCAATATGGCACTTTCTCAAATATCGATTGTGGATCGAACATCGATGGTGGACCTGTACGACCACCTGTTCCACTTCATCCACAGTATGCAACTTCTTCACAAAATCCAATAAATTGATTAAAGACAATTTCCCCTCTCACAAACCCTGTTGACTCTGCACAATTACCTTGAATTTTTCCAAGTGCCTGGCGAAAACATTAAAAAAAATAGCTTCTATAATTTTCCTCTGTTATAGACATCAAACTAAATTGAAACAAAAATAATGGGGATCTACTTGCATAGTGAATTAACATGTGGTGGAGGGAGGGAGGGTGGGGTGGTCAAGAAATAAAACTGTCCTCACTGCTTGTGGAGCAGGAGAGATGATCAGATGCTTGATATCAGTAGCAAATGCTTGCACGAGCAAGATATGGAGCTGGATGACTGGGAATGTACAAATGAGGTGAGGAAGGAAACATTGAATGGGTGATTTCATAAATACGCAGCTACAAAAGAAGTTGTGACATCTATCTGATGTACACGCAAACTTTGAAAAAAAAACAAAAAGACTTTCATGCCAGGGCAGATTAGTTTCCTCTGAAAGCTAGATGTGGGCTCACAAGGTCATGAGGCAGTAAGGTATGAGTTTTCTTCCTGCAAGACCTGTCACCGTAAATCAGTTACCACTGTTACAGAATCCTACACCAAAATACAGCCCCAGCTGTTCACGGATAGCACTGGCACAGTGACCTTTATACGAATACCAGCATGGGAAATTATCACATTCTCAGGGCTGCCAACATTGGGTGAGAGCTGAGACTGAGAAATTGTGGGGGAGCGTAGCGACCGAGGGGGTGGGAAGGGGGGATGTCCCCCTTCCCACGGTAGGGAGCTTTCGCATTTTTCAGCTTGAAATTGGGCAATCTGGTGCATACTGTAGCGAGTCTATTAACTTACACTTGAAAGCAACTTTTATGCTTTAAATTGGATTCGGTATGAATAAGATTCGGCTAAATTACATTCCTAATTAATAATAATAATAATAATAATAAATTTTATTTATGGGCGCCTTTCAAGAGTCTCAAGGACACCACAATTACATTCCACAGTAGAGCCAGGCTCTGATCAACAGGTGCAACACATGAATGACTATATTCATGTATGGAAATCAGATTATAATTCATGCTGTTATGCATATACAGAGAGAAAAACAGAGAAACTGGGCAAGAGTCGGACTTCCATCACTGTTCTGCATAAATAAATCAATCAACTTTACCCTTTGACTATAGAAACAAGATGAAAATAATGCCACATATTCAATCGTATATGATTCAATGAAATTAAGATATATATGTAAAACATTTATATGGAAACAGGCCCGACAGCCCACCAAGTCCACACCTACCAGCAATCTACCATACACCAGTTCCATCCTACATGCCAGAGACAATTTACAGAAGCCAATTAACCTACAAACCTGCACTTCTTTCGGATGTGGGAGAAACTAGAATATCCAGAGAAAACCCATGTGGTAGTAAGGCAGCAACTCTACCGCTGCGCCACCTTGCCACCGCATTAAATTATTTTTTCTATAATATATTTTTATGGTCTCACGTCAGTAAAGATGAACAAATGATTCTGATTTCTGCCCTTAGTTGGATAACACACATCTCCAGTCATTGTGTTTTATGGCTGGTTTTCAACCTCTTCAGTCTGAAGGTCTCGACCCGAAACATCACCCATTCTTTATCTCCAGAGATGCTGCCTGTCCTGTTGAGTTTTTCTAGTTTTTAGTGTCCATCTTCAGTTTAAACCAGCATCTGCAGTTCCTTCCTACACTCTTTGTTAAGCAAAACAGGTCCTATTCTCATAACATTATTCACCTCAACTAAGTATTTTCTTCACCTCCGTTGCTGCAGAGAATACAATCCCAGTTATCAAATCTTTCTTCAAAGTGAAAAGAAAATTCCAACCCTGCCAACATCTTCATAAATCGCCGCTGGATCCTCTCCAGAGCTATTACACAATGTGTCATAGTCTTACAGCAAGGAAACAGGCCCTTCATCCCAACTTGTTCATGCAGATCAAGATGCCCCATCTAAAATAGTCCCATTTATCCGCATTTGGCCCATATCCCTTTAAACCTTGTGTGTGCGTCAGTGTGTGTGTAAGAGTGTATGTCAGTAATTGTTAGGTTGTGTGTGAGAGTGTGTGTCAGTGAAGCGGCAACAACACCCGGAGTGAGCGGAGGCTTGGCGATGCCGGGGAGCCTTGCCCCCACCACCCACCACCCCCCGTCTCTCCCCCCCCCCCCGGGAATGCGGGCCGGCCCAGATGCTCTGTGTCCAGCTGGGGTCCGGGGGAGGTGAGGGACAGTGACCCGGGCGTCGGGCATCGGAGTGGAGCCTTAGCCCGAGATTCATCCCCGCGGCTCCAGAGGCGGCACTGACATCTCCACTCACCCGGTCCGCTCCTGGCTCCAGGCCGGTGTTAAAACTCCATGCGGTGTGGACAGAGCGGCCAATGGACACAGAGGGTAAGGGTGCGAGGTGTGAGCGGTGCCTCGGGGGGGGGGGAAACAGTGTTGGGACCACCGCTGTGTCTCACCTATCACCATCTGCACGGGAGAAACTAAACTACTTTTTTCCCCCCAGTAGTTTGACAGCCCTGCTTTAAACCAATGCCCTCTAGTCAGGTTTCCCGGGAATAAGACTATGCATTCACCTTATATATTCCTCTCATAGTTTTTATTCACCTCTAAAACAATTTTTGCTTTATTTTGAACTTCCAGCACCTGCAGATTTTTGAGCATGAGAAATTTGTGATGAGGTTGAGAGCGTGAGAATTTTGTCAAATGCGTGACTCTCACGCTCAATGCGTGAGAGTTGGCAGCCCTGCATTCTTGTATTAATTGAATACTTCGTCCTCCTCCCTATCCACCCACTCACCCCCACTCTTGAAGCAATTAAAGCTTAACAATGGTGCCTTTTGCAATCATTTAAAAAAAAAAGTGATTGGCCCAATGATCCAGCTGTTTGCAACATATTTTAAAAAGGATTACTTAAGGGGGTGGCACAGTGGTGCAGCTGGTCAAGCTGCTGCCTCACAGCATCCCAGACCCAGATTCAATCCTGACCTCAGGTGCTGCCTATGTGGAGTTTGCATTTTCTCTCTGCGAACATATGGGATTCCTCCGGGTGCTCTGGATTCCTCCCACATCCCCAAAGACTTTCAGGTTTGTAAGTTAATTGGACTCTGGAAAAATTGCGTCGGGTATAGATGCAAAAGTGGGATAACAGAACTGGTGTGAACGGGTGATCGGTGCTGGGCCGAAGGCCCGTTTACATGCTGTCTCCCTAAACTAAAGAATAAGGTTCAGCCATGGCTGGAGGAACATTCAGCTATAATTGATGGCAGGATAAATAAGGCTTGGGTTCAGTAAAATCAGGAAATATGTATTTATCACATCTTATCGCATTAGCTGACAGACAAGAATAATTATAGGAGGCTAAAGAAGAGTAACTCTCATGCTAAGAATGCAGACTGACCTGATACAGAACAGAGCAGGATTATCAGAAAAAGCTATCCAGCGTTCTGTTTGATGACTC
This sequence comes from Amblyraja radiata, assembly GCF_010909765.2. Classification (NCBI taxonomy): domain Eukaryota; kingdom Metazoa; phylum Chordata; class Chondrichthyes; order Rajiformes; family Rajidae; genus Amblyraja; species Amblyraja radiata. The sequence goes on from NC_045969.1 coordinate 23,284,220, forward strand.
ACTCCCTCAGGTCCAGTTCAATCATATGTTCAAATATTTCAGAGGATGTACCATAGGAGAACCCCAGTTATCTGCCCAGAAATTGCCAACAAGGGAACAATGTCCATGTGGCGTTTTGACACACAATGGCAAATATTGTCACAGCTACGATGCAACCTCCAGCTCCTTCCCATGCATATGGAAACATGAAGGTTTTTTTATAGACATTTGATCATTTCCAACATCGATGCCTACTCCTTGCCCTGAAAATGAGAGCAGTTGTCAGTTAAATGGTTTGTACATCCCGCAACATCACCATTTAAATGAGGTCATTTTCCAAAGGAGGTAACCACTTCCATATATGTGGGATCAGGCAAACAAAAAGGGGTGCGTGAAGTGGCAAAGTATCATGAGCCCTCGCACCAATACACTCGGGCTTTCTGTGGGCTGAGCAGGGGAGGGGTTTAAAAACAGCCCTCTGAACTTTGCAGAATCTCCATTGCGTTGTTCAGTCACAAGTGAAAAAACAAGTATCAGCCCTTCGCTCAGCTCATTATACCCGAATACTGTCAAAACCCCATTGTGTTTGAACATGGACCCCAAGGACAAATGATTTTCTAAAATGCTGCTTTTGTTATGGACTCTTCTGATTACGCTCAGCTGACACACAAAACCCGAAAGTCGAGCCTAAAAGTGCACCACAAACGAAAGCTAATCTACTGATTGCAGGCTATGGTTTCTAATCTACTGTGCACAGGTGGGTTTGCTCCTGGCATTGCATGACAATTTGATTTCAATTCCTTAAGTTTTATTTGGATCTTATCATCTTGACAAACAGACATGGTCCAGTCATCAGCCAGGCACAGTGCTGAGGTGCAATAAAATTCAACAGTTGGTTGACATTTTAAGCTTGGTTTATCTAGCGGGGAGAATATTTTAAACATTGAAATCCTCTGAATTTGAAAGAGCAGTAAATTATCATAAACATCAAATTCGTAATTTTACTTCAAAAGAGCACATGCAAATAAATCATTTTAGTTGCACTAAAACAAAGTTTTGGAGCGATATTACAGCACTGGGCAAAAATAATTCAAGTGATGGTTTATAAAAGGGATAAACAGAGGAGACTCTTTAATTGCACTCTGCTTAAACCACTTAAAAAGGAGTAAAATGTTCAGGGAAAAATGAACAGAAAGAAAATGTGTTTTTTTCAAGAAATATCATAGGGTGTGGAATTTAAAGCTTAGTTGAGCTTAGTTTAGAGATACAGTGCGGAAACAGACTCTTCGGCCCACCGGGTCTGAGCCGACCAGAGATCCCCGCCTATTAACACTATCCTCCACACACTAAGGACAATTTTTACATTTACCAAGCCAATTTATCTACATACCTGCACGTCTTTGGAGTGTGTAGGAAACCGAAGATCTCGGAGAAAACCTACGCGGTCACTGGGAGAACGTACAACCTTTGTACAGACAGCACACGTAGTCGGGATCGAACCCGGTTCTCCAGCGCTGCAACTCTAACGCTGCGCCACCGTGCTGCCCACAAGTTCCACCACTTGAGTTCGAGTCAAACCACTTGCAGCTGACTGATAACAAAGCTGATCATGAGATCATTCGCAGTAAGAATAATGCTTCAGCCTCTGGAGCTGTCTGCTGGAAACCTTTCACCTCACACTCCATCATCCTCCTTACCGCAATACATGTCGGTGAATATCCTCAATCTACAGGGACACTCAGCAGATATGCCACCAGCAGTCTGCAAAACCATGGCTGATCCGTACCTCAGCTCTATTTATCCATCTTTGCTGCATAGCTGCAATTCCCCTACCCCACCAACAAAATGAAATATTGGGATAGGAAGAGTTTAGAGGAATATGATCCTACTGGTGGCAAATGTCAGTACGGACAAGGTGGCTGTTTCCAAGCTGTACAGCTCTATGGCTCTATATTTAGTTTAGATATAGAGCATGTAAATAGGCTCTTCAGCCCATCAAGTCCATGGTGACCATCGATCACTTGTTCACACTAATTATATGCTATCCCACTTTCTCATTTGCTCCCTACACACGAGGAGCAATTCGGAGAAGCCAATTAATTTACAAACCTGCACGTCTTTGAGATGTGGGTGGAAACATCACTCCAAAGAAGTACAGGTTTGTAGGCTAATTGGCTTGGTAAATGTAAAAATTGTTCCTAGTGTGTGTAGGATAGTGTTAATGGGCGGGGATCACTGGTTGGTGTGGACTTGGTGGGCCGAAGGGTCTGTTTCCACGCTGTATATCTAAACTAAACTAAACCTGGAGGAAACCCACGCTGCTACATGGATAATCTGCAAACTCCGCACAGACAGCACCTGAGATCAAGATCAAAACCGGGTCTTCAGCACTGTGATGCAGCAGCTCTACCACTCGCACCCCTGTCCCGCCCGCTCTTGTTGGAGTCTGCATTCTGCAAGCTCTGTATTCAAATAGCAGAGGAAATGTTTTTTTCTGCTTCTACTCAATCTTATTATCTTTAAAAGGTCTGGTGCCATCCTCAACCTATAAATGGAGCCACCTGTCAGTGTGCACGAGTGGGTGATGGGGTAGTTGATGACAGCCTCAAGCTGCAAGAGACGAGCATTCACAATCTTAAAAGGTAAATGCAAAGGTGTTCCCTTAAAGAAGGGCCCAATATCAAGGGATGCATATTGAAGGAAGATTATGGCAAGGCAGTAAAGATTCTGCCATTACAATTCATTGTGGAAACATTGCCCTTCTCTGTTGAATGCACACTTATACTCACGGTTGATGTGATCGATATAATAGATGCCAGCCTGTGGATCATAAACTATTTCCCAGCCCAGCGGCAGTTCGTCACCAACACAGTCAGCAAATGTCAGTGGCTTGGTCAGTCTGAAAACACAAGAGAGACATGCAGAGTAAACATCGGGGTTCTTGGATTGTACCAACTATTCACGTTCAAAATAAACATAATCGGCACTGGGCCTGTACTCGCAGGAGTTTAGAAGTATGTGGGGGATCTCATTGAAACATACAGAATAGTGAAAGGCTTGGATAGAGTCGATGTGGAGAGGATGTTTCCATTTGTGGGAGAGTCTAGAACCAGAGCTCAAGCCTCAGAATTAACGGACGTTCTTTTAGGAAGGAGATGATAAATTTATTTTGTCAGGGGGTGGTGAATCTGTGAAATTCTTTGCCACAGAAGGCTGTGGAGGCCGTCAGAGTATATTTTTAAGGCAGATATAGACAGATTTTTGATTAGTACAAGTGTCAGAGGTTCTGTGGAGAAGGCAGGAGAATAGGGGTTAGGAGGGAGAGATAGATCAGCCACGATTGAATGGCAGAGTAGACTTGATGGGCCGAATGGCCTAATTCTACTCCTATACAATGACCTTAATCAATTCAAAAGGTTACTTTGCTTCGCAGGGAGAAGAATAGCTGTTTGACCCGAGTATTTTCAGCATTCAACTGGATCATGGACAATCTACATCGTAACTCAACCAACCTTAAATATCACTTATCAGAGTTTTGATGTTTTCATTCGATTCTCTGCCCCTCAACCTTATTTTGGATTAGGATTGAGATATTCACCATTTTTTATGTGAAAGCAAGTACCCCAGAATGTTCCTTCCTCTAATTTTAACATCATTGCCTCTTCCTCTAGAAAGCCTTGCTTCTGTTTATCAGGAGTGGCACGCAAAGAGTGGGATGATTGTCCGCAGTCTCGGCCAAATAAACGTCAAAGTCAAAATCTACCTCAGCTCCAAACTGCAACATTCTGCAGATCCATAAACTCACTGACCCTCTTCTGTAATGATGTAACCATCAAAACAAGGTCCATTATTCACAGATTGAGCAGAGTGACAATTGAAAAGTTCTAGCCTATGCAATGTGTCGGAAACTAACATACTTTTGCATCGTCTCATGAATGCGATGAATCTTGACTTCATCCCTTTCATTTTCATTTTCTCACGGCTCTGAAGACACCACCTGTTTGCCAGTGACTGTGGGGTTATTAACACAGTACATGCTGTGACGTAAAGCTTGGATAAATCATTTCTGGACTGGGAAGACCTCTTTGTGATGTACAGCCAGACCCGATTGACCACAAGGACAATGACATTAGTGTCACAGATGCCCTCATCACCTCCTACTCTCACATCTGATTGTGCTTTTAGTTTCCGAGCTTTGCCAAACCCGCTCCCGAGTGAGAGAATAGATCAGAAATAAGGTAATATCATTGAGTCACGGCACCCTTGAGCAGTCTCTCTGGCCCTCACGGCACAGTTAACTTTCTATAAAAGATACATTTTAAGATCGCTCCAATTACCTGCCTTTTCACCCTGTGCAAATTCCACCCGGCAGCCCTCTTTTATCAAATTTCCAGGTTAGTAATGCATAAAGAGACTGTGCTAGTAAAATGAACAAGAAAAATCTCACATCCACAACACTAAGCAACATCCATTTTCCCAACATTTTATGGCGACTCACTTGCCTACTTTGTACAACACAAGGAAGCCATTTGGCACACTGGATCCATTCTGCCTCCAAGCAGAACAATGGCATCATTCTCATCACACCTTCACTCTCATCACCCTTTTTATATCCTTGTAGTCCTGCAACTTATTTTCTCTAGCAAGTCCAGCAACCTCCCTGTCCTGGGGGTGCAAGAGGAAACTGAAGCACCCAGGGAAAACTCATGTCATCACAGGGGAAACGTGCAATCTCCACACAGATAGCACCAGAGGTTACAACTGAACCCAGACCCTTGAAGCTATAAGACAGCGGCACTACCTGTCGCACCATTATGCAGCTCCACTTAACATTTGGACATCAAGCAAATTTCCACTGGTACTCAAGCTAAAGAGCCAAAAGGCTGCTGAATGGTGCTTTAATTATTCCACCCCAAGCCTGATTGTTTTAAAATTGATAGATGTGTTCTCATGGATAAGGTGCATTTATAAACAATGAGCTGCATGTCTAAGTGGTGCCAGGCATGAATCTTCAGGTGTCTTGATAAGATGGAGAGGCAGGGTGGGTGTGGGGGAGGGGGAACGGTATCCAGAGAAACCACGGTAGAGCAAAACATTATTTTTGAGCCGGCAAGAATGGATGCATTGCAAAGGAGCAATAACTAGGCCAGGCTGCAGCCAAAGCAGGTTGCTGATGGCTACCATGTGTGGTCAGCCGTTGCATCATTCCTGAAACATTCACTGCCAAGCCCCCAGGCAGGCCTCATGACAGTGTTGACCTCGTCTACTCCAATCCAAAGTATGAAGGTGGAGTTGAGGTAGAGAGGGGAGGAGGGTGGGGGGGATGGGAGAAAAGAGGTGGTCTCTCCACATTGCCCGTTGCTGAAAGACCGCTTTGTGCTCAAGAGCACACAACATGGACTTTCCTCACTGTCCGTCCCCTCCACCACCATCCAAGCATTTGTTTGCATTTCAATCTATCTCCTTTTCCTAAAATAAACCATTTCTCCTCTCGACTGAAAGAAAAGGTTCAAAATCCGAGGCAGTGAGAAGTCTGTTTACAAGAAAATGTCAAAGCGCATTCCATTCCTGAAGGAGCAATAAAATAACTTTCTTCACCTCTGCTATCACAACTTAAAGCTCCTGCAGCTTTGGAATTTGGCTTTTGCTGACACTGTAACAATTCACCTCAAACAACAGGTCATTAGATTAGCAATTTCAGGGAGTGCACATATTGTACTGAATATTATCTGTCTTTTAAAAGGGTGGTAGTTAGTTAGTTTGTTTAGTTTATTGTCACGTGTACTGAGGTACAGTGAAAAGTTTTGTTGCGTGCTAACCAGTCAGCGGAAGGACAATACATGATTACAATCGAGCCATCCACTGTGTACAGATACATGATAAAGGGAATAACATGAATAAAGTTTAGTGCAAGATAAAGTCCAGTAAAATCCGATCAAAGATAGTCTGAGCGACTCAGATGAGGTAGATAGTTCAGCACTGCTCTCTAGTTGTTGGTAGGATGTTTCAATTGTCTGATAACAGCTGGGAAGAAACTGTCCCTAAATCTGGAGGTGTGTGTTTTCACACTTCTATAGGGTGATTTCACGAAAGGTCACTGGATCATAGATCCTCACCCATGTGACCGCAAAATTTAACTGGGGTACAAACGTCACTTCCAGTACATGTTATTGATGCTAGAAACGCGAACTTTCAAACCTGTTAAAAACCGCGAAAACGGCCCGTTTTTGAGCTGTAAATAACTGTGCCAGTCGGGGTGACCGCGAGGCACAACTATCTTACTTTAGAGTCCAGAAGATAAAGAAAAACGAAGGTAAAGACAAGAGAGCGCTGAAGGGAAAATAACAGCGGAAGTTGTTGGCCGTGCAGATATAAAGATAAAAAATATCGGGATTTTATCGCGTTTGCTCACTGCATTTCATCAAAACATCAATAATGCCTTAGTTTTGATGAAATGCAGTGAGCAAACGCGATAATTCCCGATATTTTCAAGATGGAGAGATGGAAATAAATTTCTTCCATAGGTGGTAAATTCCAAAGATTCACCAGAGGGTGGCGAATCTTAGGAATTCTCTGCCCAGGAATGTTGTGTAGGATAGGTCAGTGTATAAAAATACAGAAATCAGTAGATTTTTAGATGTTAATGGGATTAATGGATATGGGGGTTATTGCACGAAAATTGCAATGCGGAACAAGGTCAACAGTGACCATAATGAATAGTAGAGCAGATGTATGGGCAGAATGCCTATCCTATTTCTATTTCTTGTGCAGACACATTTCAGGATCCTCCATTATCACAACATCAATTATTTTTGCATTATACTCTCCAAAAAATGGCTGCATTGGAACTAATTTGCTTCTGGGGCAAAGCAGAATGTTCCCTCAGATGTTAGTACCAATACTGAAAGCCTGTTCAGAGATCTCTTGCACGTGTTCAGAACTCTAATGCGTCACAGAATGGTCTCACGCTAACAGGGTGACAAGCATGGAATGTATAAAGGACAACACACGGCAACTTGGAAAAGTTTAAGAGCAATTTGAAAGCTCACGAGTTAAGCAGTAAACCACATACTTAAAATTCTAAGGTAATAGGTTTACTTTTCCTGCAGCAATAAATAACTATATTTGGTAACACACTAGTTATTAGGTTTACTTAGAATTCCTTTCTGCAGTACTTTAACTGAATTATTAGGCAGTTTATTTTACACAAGGATTCTGATTGGTGTCAAATTTCCTAATGTCTTAATTTAATATAAACATTTTAATCAACGTACACTATCAAAGAGTCAAATCTCATTGCATGGTGCTGGCAACCCTAGGAATGTATTTCTATGAGCTCTTGTCTATGATTGTAACAAAATCATTTCTTAATTTAAACGGGTTAACATCTTTATTAAAAACAGCTGGAATTGTATTTGAAGGTGAATACAGTCACATGTACCGAGATACCGTTTTGCATGTTGACCAGGCTGATTATACTATACGGGTACGCCAGTAGTGTAAAAGAGAAAGTAATGTTTATAATGTAATGTAACAGTGATAGAGAAAGTGCAGATAATAAAAAAATGTAAGGGCCGCAACAAGGTAGATTGGAAGATCAAGAATGACTGCGATGGTGAGTGGTTCTTAATTATGTTGGTTGCTTTCCCAATGCAACAAGAAGCATTGATGGAGTCGATGGGGAGGAGGCTGGTTTGCAACATGGACTGGGCTGCGTTCATAACTTTCTGCTATTTTGTGTGGTCTTGGGCAGCACAATTACCATATCAAACTGTGGTGCATCTGGATAGGTGCATCAGTAGAAATCGGGAAGAGCTATTGGAGATATGACACATTCTCTTAGTCTTCTGAGGAAGTAGAGGCGTTGGTTTGCTTTCCTGGCCTTAGCGTCAATGCAGTTGGACCAGGAGAAATTGTTGGTGATGTTTATAAATAGGAACTTGAAGTTCTCAACGATCTCCACTTCAGCACCACTGTTACTGCCTGGGGCATGTACTCTACCCCACTTCCTTCAGTCTATGACCAGCTTCTTCATTTTACTAACATAAGAAATGAAGTGAATATCCAATCCCAAAGCTTGGGGAATGCAGATGTACAACCATTTAGAATTACAAAACCAATGTTATTTCTAATTTACTGCACGGATACTGCTGTTTGCAATTGAAGATTAAAATGCGGAGTTCAATTAATGGTGAAATGGATATTTAGGGAGTTCTCGCATTGCTTGGGCTGATGGTCAATCTGTTTTTGCAACCAAAGCCTGATCTTTTGTCTTAATAATTGCAGAAGATTCAGTTACCCAGGCATTCCTGCACCGTTCCATTCTCTCAAATCACCTCCCGCTGCTCAGCAAGCAGATGCTGAGTCTTCCGATAGGAACTTGGATAACTGCACCTGAACCACCCAAAGTGGAAGGTTTGACACTGGAGTTTGTTCACTTCTGTCTGCAATGACCCAACTGCTGGGCTAGGAGAAATCTTTATTCCTTTCTTAACAATTTTCTCTTTTTCTCCAGTGAACACCTTGCCTTTTTTCACAGCATCTCGGCATTTCGCTGGACCATCAGTACAAACAATCCAACACCGTGCCATATAGAGTGGCCAGACTGGTGACCAAATGCTAGGTTGAAGAGTTCAATGTAAGGTGTGCAATACTAAAGCAGAAAGTCTGAGAAGTTTACAACATGTGAACAGCCGAGGGTACAAAAATAACAGATTCTTATGAAGTAGGAACACTGGATGTATACCAGAAATAGGGAGGGAGTGAAGCCGTAGAAGATTTTGACGAGGGTGCCATAGCAACGCAATGCACAGGAACGTAAGAGGCTGCGAGAGAGAGTGGTGGACCACTCAGTCCATCACAGGCACAGACCCTCCCCCACCATTGAAAGGATAACATAAGATGTTGGCTCAAGACGGCATCTCTCAGAGGATCCCCACCATCCAGGCCATGCCCTCTACTCATTGTTACCCTCAGATAGAAGTGCAGATTGAACACGGGACTTTGGTCAAACTGCTAGGTTCAGAAACCACGAGTTTTCTACAAGTATCAGGGTCTTCAACCCTAATCCTACCTCGACAATGGAATACATTACACCCCACCTCTTCACTATGTAGTTTTAGTCTAATGTCCTGTTTTCGCAGTCTTATTTGTTTTAGAAATTTTATGTGTAATTTATGTATGATTTGGTCTTGTACTTTGGTCTCTGTGCCTGTGACGCAGCTGCAAACAAGAGTTTTTCATTTTACCTGCAACTCATCGTACTTGAGATATTAACAATAAACTCAAGCCGACCTTACCTTTTTTCAAATGGTAAATTGGTCAGAGGCAATCTTAATCAGCAACCCACACCAGTGATGGATGTCATAGCACCAGCTAGCAAGGAAACAAACCTTGTTTGCCCCCCCATCCCCAAGTCCCCACCAAGCATCAAGCATTCATGTACATTAATTCCACAACAGTCCCACTTCATTATCCCCCTCATTCCCATCAACTTCTCACCCTCCAGATTCTTCACTCACCCATACCACCCCAAGGCAATATATAGAGGCCAATTAGCCATGCAATATCTGATCTTGGGGATGTGGGAGGAAACCAGAGCACCAAAGGGAAACCCCTGCAGACACAGAGAACGTAGGAATTCTATACAGACATCACCCGAGGTCAGGATTGAACCATGGTCTCTAGGCTCTGTGAGGCAGCAGCACTACCTACTGCATCACAGTGCCACTAGTGAATGCCATATCAGCATATAAGTAGCTCTGTACAAATTCAAATTTATGGAGGGCTGAAGAGGAATATGATTAAGAGGTCAATGATTAAGATGGCAGCTCTGGATGAATGATGAAAACATATGGCTACAGACAACCTATTCTTCATGTTCCTTTAAACAGCATGCCATACCAAGCATCCAACCACGAAGTACATCAAAAGTAGGCAGCATCCCAAAGACAGATTTGTTTAACACACTTGATCCAACCACAAAGGATATTTATATAGAAGTTGCAAAGGAAAACACACAAGGAGACTCCACTGAGGAGATTTGAAACCAACACTCAGTTTTGCAGAAAGTTTCCAAAGCTTGGTTAAATGGACAAATTTTAAGAAAGATTCTAAGCAAAGTAAAAGGGATTCAGTGAAGGGAATATAAGAAAGACTTATATTTCTGTAACACCTTTTACAAATTCAGAATGCCCAATGTACTTCAGACAAGGAAATGAATAAAATCTGACAGCAACGTTTCAATAACAGCAACCAAATAATTAGTTTGAATGGTATGGTTTGAGAGATGAATATTACTCAAGACACCAAGAGAACAGACATTAATTTTTTTTAATTTATTTTCAGTGATGTTATTCCAAAAGAGCAGTTTAAAAGTTATTTCCAAAGGGCATTGTTATTTGCTGCAGTCTCTCTCAATGTCCGCTTTTTATTTTATTTGGGGGGGGGGGGGAAGAGATTTCTGATTTGGAACAAAATTGTTTTCCAAAAATTTGTTTAAAATGGAGATGCTGAAAATCTGAAATAACAGAAAATGCTGGAAACATCCCAGCAGGTCAGACGTCTGAAACATTAACTATCTCTCTCCACAGGCACTGCCTGACCTGCTGAGTGTTTCCAGCATTTTCTGTTTTTATTTCAAGAGTGCGCCAAGGATCATGGCTGACAGCAAGAGCCATAGCTGTAGATTTAACCTGACTCCAATCTCTTCCCCGTGCACAACAATCCACCACAAAGCCACTTTGAAAAAGTTGCTGAGATTCTGAAATTCATTCCTGATCAGGCACATACCCAGGCACATAAATATACTTCCTGGGTTCTACTGGACACAAAAGGCTTCAAGTGTTATGGGAAGATAGCAAGAATATAATACTGAAAGAGAGAATGAGGATTCATGTATTGCATGATGAAGCAGACTCAAAAGGGCCAAATGGTCCACGCATGTTTAATGCATCAGCAGTAAAGCATGCTGTTTGACGTATATAACAAATCTAGCCAAATCTAGAATTCCTAGCCAGTATGATAATGGCCATCACTGCGCACACCAATAATCAAGAGGCAAAAATGAATCAATGTTAACTCAAATAGAAAATACTGCAAATAAACTACAGATCAGGCAGCACCAATGGAGAGGTAAACAGGGATGATGTTTCAATTGGGTGACCATTCAATAGCTATCATGCATAAACAGTTTGAAAAGATTTACAGCGCAAATTCCAGGTCCATGCCAACTTAATAATTTTTTTAAATTATAGCGCTATTATTCATATTGCAGTTATTTGAAAATGTTTACCTAAATATTTACCACCTTTTAAAATATATTTAGAACTAGAGACAGGGGATCTACTACTGAGCTCGGCTCGGACAAAACTCTGAACATTAGTAGCCCATTATGTGTTTATTTGCATTTATCAGTTTATTTATTCATGTGTGTATATATTTATATAATGGTGTATGGACACACTGATCTGTTCTGTAGTCATGCCTACTATATTCTGTTGTGCCGAAGCAAAGCAAGAATTTCATTGCCCTATCAGGGACACATGACAATAAACTCTCTTGAATCTTGAATCTTGCGAAAGCCGAGTCAGAAATAAATCCAGACAAAAAAGAATCAGAATTGTTATGGTCCAACCTATCCAGCAAGCAAATAGCTTCTCCTTCGCATGTTACACTAACGTCATAGGACTATTGAGCACAGGATTCAATTGTTAACGCCAATGCTAACCGTTTAAAAGAGCCTTCAAATTACTTTGATTTTATCATATTTTCCTTATCATAGCTCACACAGAAATGCAATCAGACCATTCTCCCAATTAATTTTTCGATACCTATTCCTCGATTCTCCCACCAGATTTACAGCCATGAATTAAACCACCAGCATGTAGCTGAGAGAAAGTGGGAACAGCCAGAGGAAACTAATGCAAACTCCATGCAGACAACACCGAAGGTCTGGATTAAACCCGGTCCTTGGCATGTAAGGCAGTGTCTCTACCTGCTGTGCCACTCTGGTGCTGCTCTTTGTGCTGTTATCCTCACACTTGTGTCACCACCGCTCCTAATATTGTAAGGCACAGAGCATGAAAGTTTCAGCTGAGCAGATGCAGGCCCACTCTGCAGCCTTCAATGTGATAGACATTTTATTCCTGTTTCTTTCAGTGAGCATGGGAGAAATTTAAATAATGTACTTTGCACATACATGTGGTATCGATGCAGCTTGGATGCAAATAGAGATGATTTTTTCGTCTGTTTGCAATGCATGTAGCAGGATTCCATTTAAGTACAACCGCATGTTCTAAAAAGTCAGCAGCCCCATACATGCACAACATTCCTCAAATTCTCAACCCCCATCCCCCATTTTAAAAATAAAGTTGTGAATTAGCACGGTGAGCAAGTTTTATTCCCTTGTATATAAAACTGAAAACAATTGGTGCAATAACCCCTTTCAGCAGGAAATACCAGCATTATGAATATTCCATTTATTTTTGCCTACTTAGTGTTCCTTTGTATAATCCATGATCTCCTCAGTTTTCAGGGTCATTTACATGTCATTCAATAGGGCAGCACAGTGGGACAGCTAGTATAGCTGCTGCCTCACAGCGCCGGTGGCCCGGGTTTGATCCTGACCTCGGGTGCTGTCTATGTGGAGTTTATATGTTCTCCCTGTGACCATGTGGGATTCCTCTAAGTGCTCCGATTTCCTCCCACATCCCAAAGATGTGGGGGTTTGTAGGTTAAATGGCGACTGTAAATTAACCCTAGTGTGTATGGAATGGATGTGAAATTGGGATAACATAGAGCTGATGCAAATGGGTGATCGATGGTCGGAGTGGACTCAGTGTGCCAAAGGGCCTGTTTCCATACTGAATCTGTACACTAAAAAACAAAAACTTAGTGCATCATAAATAAAGACACAGCACTTCAATATTGGAAGGAACTCCATGCAGCGGTCCAATATGTTAGATACATATAACTGGGAATCTAGAGGTGACTCCCACTGCACTTCCGATGAATAAACAAACCATGAGGTACAAGTGTTTAAGAAGGAACTGCAGATGCTGGAAAATCGAAGGTACACAAAAATGCTGGAGAAACTCAGTCTGAAGAAGGGTTTCGGCCCGAAACGTTGCCCATTTCCTTCGCTCCATAGATGCTGCTGCACCCGCTGAGTTTCTCCAGCATTTTTGTGTACCCATGAGGTACAAGTATGTGCTGGGCGTGAGATCTCAATGCCCACATTCACACATGATACACATGTAAATATATCTCTTTCGCTTGTCTGATTGCAAAATAGTAAGCCTACAGAGTGAAAGATTTCATGAGTGATGAGTGTAAATGATAATACTTTAATTACTGAATATTGTAGTGAAGAAGATTTGTAAATGGCTTGGATTCACTTCATATCACTGATTACTGGTGATTCCTCTGGTGAAGCATGCCAAATAGTACATTGCATTGGCGATGGGAATCACTGATAGCAGCTTCTGGATTTTGTATGCACATCAACAGATGCTGCTGCTGTCAGTTGTACAAAGTAATCATGACAATAATATCACCATCTTTACAAATGCAGAATAGTTGGTATCTGTGGCAAGGCAGTAACTGTAGTAATATCATATTTTATTTTCAGTCACCATTTAGTGTAAAAATGGAAATTATAAGAAGTGCTAAGTTTGGGAATGGATTTAACTCTGGGTTCTCAGGACAACCAACCATGTGCCAGAAACTCTGGCCCAGAAATTCCTCTGCACAACTGCAAAACAAAGTTGTACATTTGAAAGCTGGCTGAAGTCAAGTAGAACAATATTATATCCATTTTAGGCTCTTTTAACACCCACTGGGAAAGTTCAGAATCAACTTCTCAGTTAGAATTTCATCTGTACTCGTTCCTTTGTTTTCAGCCAAATATTTCTCCATGACCAAAATTAATCTACAGCACGATTCTCAACTCCACTTCTCTGAAAATGGAATAATAAGGCTTTACTAACCCTGCTAGAGAGTCAACTACATTCTTTGCACCCCATGAAATCAGTGATCTGGTGAGATCTCAAAATTAGCCTGGACTATGCTTCTACCCATCGGGAATGGGTTTATGGACATCTTCAGCTTACTTGCCTCAGTATAATCCAAGGCTGATGAAGATCTTCACTAGACTGTCCAAATCACTCCCTCTCCCACCCATTCCTCATGTATGTCCCATCACAAGCAGGTAACAACATTTGATCTATTTTCTCTGGAGTTTAGAAGAATAGGAGCTAATTGAAACAAACAACATCCAGATGGGAAGAATATCGCGTGAATATCAAGATGTTTTTACTAATGGAAGAATCTCAAACAAGGGGAAGTAGTTACAATATTAGGGGACTGGTTATTTAAAACGGAGGTGCCTACGAGTTTGTACTTGCAGATGATAGTGAATCTCCTGATTTTTCTTCTAGATAATTGGATATATTTAATGAGGAACAAGATACATTCATGAAAGATCATGGCAGTGAAGGCAATGGGGAATAGAAGAGGAATTGAGGCCTGCAGCAGATCAGTCATGATTACAATGAATACAGCAGGCACGAGGGGCCAAGTAACTCCTCCTCACATTTTTCTTGTGTTCTTGTTGACGAGCAACCTCCCCTGTGGCTAGCAGAGTGCTACTTGCTCCGTGATACATCCAGTTTTAAGAGCAGAGTGCAGTGTGAGGAAAACCCCAGCAGCTGCAGGAAGTTTCACTACATCAAGAAAACTCACTGCATTGCCGTGACAGCACAGGAACAACCAACAACGCTCCTCTGTGAAGATCTGGATGTTTATGAGACCACCTTGAGAGGTCGATGCACAGAGTCTCTTGCCCAGAGTAGGTGAATCGAGGACCAGAGGACATAGGTTTAAGGTGAAGGGGAAAAAAATTTAATAAGAATCTGAGAGGTAACCTTATCACACAAAGGGTGGTATGTGCATGGAGGAGGTAGTGGCAGCAGGGGCTATCCCAACATTTAAGAAACAATTAGATAAGTTAATGGGGTAGGCAAGGATGAGCTTGATCTTGACTGGTGGAATATGATTACCCTTCGATAAAAGGGAGGAGTTTTCCCAATGTATTCCTTTCCTGATCCAAGCATTTCCCTGCAATTATGCCTCTCTCCAGCAATTCAAAGGCTGTGGGATGAGGTTTAATGTTTTAACTATCATGGCTGTGGCACTGCTGGATATGCTGGTTATTTCCTGTCCAGGAATTTATGAACACAGGTATAATTTAACATTATTAAATACAGTGCCCTCCATAATGTTTGGGACACAGCACAGTATGAGCATTCACTGGACAATTCAAAGAATCACAAATATTGGCTCCAAGTTAACTAACAAAACCTCACAACATGCTGTTTAAGAAAGAACTGCAGATGCTGGAATAATCGAAGGTAGACAAAAATGCTGGAGAAACTCAGCGGGTGAGGCAGCATCTATGGAGTGAAGGAATAGGTGACGTTTCGGGTCGAGACCCTTCTTTTCACAACGTGCTGGTCATTTCAGTTTCATGTATGGCTGAAAAAAAGCTGCGCAAAATGTCCAGCAGTGTGAGAAGTCCAAAACTCCAGTGCACATCCTAAATTGTCATTAACATCTAAATGTTGCAACAAGGGTGAGAAGTCTTTCTCACGGACCTGGTCATTGTGGCCCACAGTTCAGTTCCTTCCGTTGAACAAAATTAGGAGGAACTCATGAATTTCTCCAGACTGCCGCATCTTGTGCATAGAAACATAGAAAATAGGCGCAGGAGGAGGCCATTTGGCCATTCGAGCCTGCAGCGCCATGCATTGTGATCATGGATGATCATCCACAATTAGTAACCCGTGCCTGCTTTCTCCCCATATCCCTTAATTCCGCTGGCCCCCAGAGCGTGATTAACTCTAACTAACTCTCTTTGAAATTCCTCCAGTGAATTGGCCTCTACTGCCTTCTGTGGCAGAGAATTCCACAAATTCACAACTTGAGAAAAAGTTTTTTCTCATCGCAGTTTTAAATGGCCTCCTCTTTATTCTTAGACTGTGACCCCTGCTTCTGGACACCCCCATCATTGGGAAAAATTTTCCTGCATCTAGCTTGTCCAGTTCTTTTATAATTTTATACATTTCTATAAGATCCCCTCTCATCCTTCTAAATTCCAGTGAATACAAACCCACTTTTTCCAATCTTTCCTCATATGACTGTCCCGCCATCCCGGAGATTAACCCCGTGAACTGCCTCAATAGCAAGGATGTCCTTCCTCAAATTAGGAGACCAAAACTGCACTCCAGATGTGAATATTGTGTGCAGCATCTATGAACCTGTTTCCTTGAGCAACTCTCCTTTAGCACCCCAACATCTCCCCCCATTGGATTCATAGCCCACCTACTTCCAACCCAATTGTGACACTGGCATACACCCAAATCATGCACTGCAAGCAAACACCTCAGCCGCCAGTAATCACAAATGGACCTATCCCCTCAATGCCATAACCTGACTCGCAATGCCTGATCTCCTTTGACCAATGTCCCAGCCTTAACCCTAAATCCTGCACCCATGCACAGACTCCCCTACTCACCCACAGACTGGAACTATCAGTGCTCCTCTGCTCATCCCACAAAACTGCGGCAAGAGTGAAGGAAGACCTGCGAGCACATGGAATGAGAAAACCCTCTTCCATTGCATATGACAACTGGCTCTCCTTTTCAAATGAATTCCAAAGGCGTGGACCCTGCTAAAACATTCTCCAGTTTGCATCTGTCCACACCAGATATCCAGGTGGGATTTGCATGAGTACTGAAGAATAGCAAAAATTTAGATTGGCAAATAAAAAAAATTCCACAGGAAGCTGAGTATTGCAAACTACGTGGACTAATATTTGTAGCACAGGCAATTAATGAATATCTTTTATGGGCACTAAAATAGAGCCAGGTGCAATAAAGAGAAGTCACAATGGCTATTGGAGCAACAGATTGCAGCGCACAAACCCACTGGAAATCTCAAAGGAGATAATCACCTGGAACTTCGCCAGCAAAAATAACCTGCTTGGAGATTCAGTTCTGAGGCAGCGCTGCAAATGGTGATAGAAGTTTATATGTTAGCAACAAGTCAGCCAGTGGAATTATACGCAAAATGCAAACTCAGCAGTTTCCTCCAGCAGGTTGTTTTTGCTCAGAATTCAGCAAGTCTTACGACTCCAGCCAAGTTATCCACTGGCAGAGCAACAGAGGGCCGGATGGAGGTGGCGTAAATCAGTGGCAACCTATTCTGTATCCACTGGCTGCTCACACACACACAGGTAGGTCGGACTTTCAGCTGCTCAGGCCCTTTGACACCTGTGCCTCAATTCCATTTATCTGCCTTTTCTTCATTCGATACGCTTAGCCAACAATTACTTATCAATTTCTGCCTTAAAGGTTTCATCAGTCCCAAGATACTTTCAGTACAATCAAAGGTGTCGACACTATGCTCTACAGACAGGTAAAGATTTAAAAGGAATCGAGATTAGTTATGTGGGTGGGTAAAAAATTAACATGGAATTTAAATGCGTTGAGATTCTTGCTACAGTATCCACAAAGCATTCAGCTAAAAAAAGGGAAATAAATTGTGAGAGGAACTGGTTATCATTGTTGATCAGCCAATGAACGTTTCCAGGTAATGTGAAGTTTTGGTCAAGAGTGCAAGTCATGTAGAGGGAGAGGGGCCATGAGTCGTGGTGGATGATATAGATCTGAAAGATTCTTACACCACTGTGCTTAGTTTTAAATTTCTTACCTACCAAAAGGGATATTAAATGCTTTTTGGAACATATATCTAATAGCTGTAGTGATGGCACTCATTTTAAAGTTGGGATTTCTGAAAACAGATTCAAGACATTGACCTAGATTCCTTCAGAGAGCAAAACTTTGAGGATAATATAAGAATATTATAGAAGATGAAGTTAACTTTTTTTACAGTTTCAGCTCAGTCACAGAAGTGCAGTTACAAAATTAGTATCCAGCCCTTGTACATTGTTAGTGTTGGACACCATACAAAACAGTTCACAGGAAGAGGCCATTCAGCTCAATGTGACTGTGCTGGCTTTCCAAAACAGCTATCCAATTCACCTCATAACATGGATTCAGAGGAATATCTAGAGGCATAGTGGCTCAACTAGTAATGCTGCTGCCTCATAGCTTCAGTGATCCAGATTCAATCCTGACCCCCCACAGCTGTCTAAGTGGAGTTTGCACGTTCTCACTGGATTTGTGTGGGTTTTCCTGTTTCCTTGAACTTACCAAGAACATTTTAGTTGGTAGATCAATTGAGAACTGTAAATTCACCCTGAAGGTCCAGATGAATGTTACCATCTGGTGGGAGTTGATATGATTGTGAAGAGAATAGGTTACAGCATATCTACGGGGGAAAATTGTTGCAAACATGGAGCATAGAAGGAGACTTTTTTAAATGTTGGCTTAACAGAAAGACCTAAAGAAATCCAATAGCCGTTGGCAGCATACCAGAGACCTGAACAAGGCAAATGTCTTTATGCCATACAATCAAACTAAATATTAATTGTAAAGTTACGGCTCCAAATCATAATCAGTTAAGCAGCAGAAAAGGATGTGACAATCAGTCAGAAGCACACACTGCAAGCAGGAGTAGTCAATACAATATGTTGGTCATTGATTGACAGCTTACAGAACGCAAGAGCAAAATATATTAGATGGCTATCATTTGTAACATTTTAAACAAGCTTGGGACGGGACAAGCAGCAAACGTGGGCAGTTTTCATGGAATTATATAAACGGACAGCACAGAAACCGGCCCTTTCAGTCCACCTCATCCAAGTCAAGTGTGAAACCCATCTATGCTAATACCATTTGACCGCATTAGTCCTGTATCCCGCTAGGACTTTCCTACCTAACAACGTCTCCAAATGCCTTGTGAAATGTTGTAATTGTATCTGCATCTAGATTTGTTTTGTTTTGAAAGATTTATTTTCAACTATTTTAACAGTTCACTACCTTAAGTGATTCCAAAGCACTTTACCACCACTCACTCCACAGGTACTTTGTGAAGAAGCCCCCATAAACAATGTGAAAGTGAACCCAAATACTCGTTCAGAGATATTAGTGGAGATATATACCTGCTGGGGTCAAAGAGAGACCTCTCTTGTTCTCAAAAATAATGACACTACATCTTTAACATTCAATGAGTTGTCTTTAACTACTCATCTCACTTCATATTAGTGCAATATGCCCTTGCAACAGTGCAGAAATTTAATAGTGAATTGAAACTACCATCCTGTCTACAAGGGTCTGGAATAGCATTTGAACTTGTAACCTATTGAATCAAAGAGTGCTGATCACCAGCACCCATAGCCCTGCTAAACAATTATAATTTATACATCAAGAACTTGTAATCTGTTTCGATTACATTATCATGGAGTGTGAAAGCACAATATAAAATTAGAGAAAATAAAAGTGTGGGAAGTGGGGGAAATCCACAACATTCTGTCTTAAAATGTAGAGATTGGGGGATTTATGTGGACAGAGTTCACTGCTTTCCCATGCCTCAGTCATAGGGTAAGAGTATTATACGGTTCATTATTCCACTGCGGTTTGTGAGCCAGTTTGGCACTTCCAGCACGATAGAGCATCAAATCCAATGGCACCCCTCCCGATACAATGACTCATACAACCAACGCGTGCAGGTGCATCAAACACCATACATACCTGAACTCGCAGCGGCAAGCAATAAGCACTAAACAACTGGGCTTCAGACTGCAAAATTCTTCCGTCTTTGCAATATTACGGTTATTCATTTATTGTATTTTTAATTGTTACATATTGTCTGTGCTGTATTGCATTTACAGTCCTGTTAAGCTACAGTAAGAATTTCATTGTTCCGAGGTTTCATTGTCATGGGTTGGAGTTTCAATTCAATGCAAATATAACTCTCTTTTCAGTCTTATTTTTTGCATTTGCTTCCAGTAGTCCACCAGGAAGTATAGTGTAGCTATGAACAAGCTTCTGTGTAACTTATCTTCTCTTTCCGGTGCTTTTGATAATTACCTTAAATTTATGCTGTCTAGACAATGGAAAGCTTCTGTCCCCCTGACACTAGAAAGTTTCTCCCTCCTTGCCTGTAAAACTTCCATATCATTTGGAATGGCTCTACTGACCCGACTTTACTGGTGCAGAGTTTGAATTTTTTATGGAGGTGATCCATGGAGGTATGGCAACTTTTGGGAAATGCAACCTCAAATTTCCAGGATTTCCTTGGTAAAAGCATCAATCATTGTTTGAATCAAGGAATTTTTTAGAGAAGAAAACGGAAACGGGATAAATCCTCCATGGTTTGTAATGTAGACTTGTACAAATGATGAATGGAAAGGTACTTGAGAATTTAGGTTATGACCTGGAACATTTGCACTGTACACTGAAATTATATTAAATTACAATGTACTATGGTTTGTATTTTTCTAGGAAACCATAGAGATATCAAGAAGCCATTGCAATTTACCAACTCTAAAACAAGACCCAAAATATCCTGGCCCAATGTGGTATTGTTTACTTGAATTGATTCAGGGCGTTTTATCACCACTCTATTCCTGTAACCTTTTACCTTACATTGAATAATCTTCTTACAGAAAGAAACTGCTTGATCTGAAGTCACCAGGGTAACTTAGGCTAGCCTGCACCCATGTCTTGTCCCAAATGCTCAATTCAATGGAAAATACTGCCCTCGATTTACCTTAGACAACACACTGAAGTTGTGCTTCAGCAATCACACTCTCTTCGAGTTAAGATGACTGTGGCTTTAAGCCCCAAAATAGGTTTTTAATCAAGCCTGCCACTTCACTGGAGTTCTGAGGCAGTGCTGAACTGCCAGAAGTGCCATCTTTCTAAGCAGAAACAAAACTGAGCTTTGGAAGGTTGATATGATTCTGCAGTATTATTTGACAGAGCAGAGGCCATCTCCTCGATACCCTGATGAATCTTTATTTCCCCAACTAATATCACAAAAACAGTTAGTTAGTTAGTTTAGTTTACTTTATTATCACATGTACAGTGAAAAGGTTTTGTTGCGTGCTATCCAGTCAGCAGAAAGCGGTTACAATCGAGCCATTTACAGTGTATGGATACATGATAAGGGAATAATATTTAGTGCAAGCCAAAGCCAGCAAGTCCAATCATGGATAGTCAGAGGGTCACCAATGATGTAAATAATAGTTCAGGACTGCTCTCTGGTTGTGGTAGGATGATTCAATTGCCTGATAACAGCTGGTAAGAAACTGTCCCTGAATCTGGATGTGTCCGTTTTCACACCTATACATTTTGCCTGATTGGAGAGGGGAGAAGAGGCCAGGGTTCGACTTGTCCTTGATTATGCTGCTGGCCTTGCTGAAGCGTCGTAAGGTATAAATGGAGTCACTGGAAGGGAGGTTGGTTTGTGTGATGGCCTGGGCTCCGTCCACAATTCGCTACAATTTCTTGCAGTCTTGGATGGAGCTATTCCTAAACCATGCTATGAAGCATCCTGATTAAATGCTTTCCACGGCTCATCCCTAAAAGTTGTTGAGGACATGCTGAACTTCCTAAATCTTCTTGTGAAGTAGAGGCGTTGGTGCACTTTCTTGGTTGTTACTTCAATACGGGTGGTCCAGGAGAAGTTGTTTGTGATATTTACTCCTAGGAATTTGAAGTTTTCAACCATCTCTACTTTGGCGCCGTCGATGCAAACTGAGATATGTGTGTCGCTACTCTTCCTGAAGTCGATCACTATCTCCTTTGTCCAGCTGACATTGAGAGAAAGGTTGTTGTCTCGACACCAGGACACAAGGTTCGCAAACTCCTTCCCATACTCCGACTCATCATTATTTGATATCCGGCCCACAATTGTGGTGTTGTCTACAAATTTGAAAATTGAATTAGATTTGTACAAGGCTGCACAGCCGTGGGTGTACAAGGAGTAAAGAAGGGAGCTGAGAATGCATCCTTGCAGAGCACCCCGTGTCGAGGTCTATCAGCATTTGTATACTACTACCTGCGGGAGTTTGACATCCAAAAACAAGCTGCAGCATTTGCTATGTCACTGCAGTAACCACAGAAAGCTCATCAGGGGCTGTGCTGCGTGTTGGAATATTCTGAAGAATACCTTATAAAACAGAGGAATTGTCTTTGTGATGGGATCTCTACTTAGACCTCCTTTCTAGGCTGAGAAGCTGAAGCCTGTCAGTGCTACTCTCAACTAGGCACAAGAATTCAGTCCAACTGTTCTTCCCTGCACTCCCGCTCATGTCTGTACAACTCCTTCACTGAGCAATGGTTTGCACTTCCATATTCCACTGGCACCTGTACAGAAGGAGTGGTAAAACAATAAACTTATTCAACTGGAAACAATTAAGTAGTAGGTATATTGCATAGACCTGGCACCTTTTACTCTGTAAAGCAGCTTCCTTATTTGCAACAGATAACAACTCATTACACACAATATAACTACAAACAAACTTGGCAAGAAATTAATTTAGAAACCTGACCCTAAATGACTTCGGTTTCAAACTGTTTATACTGGATTGTGCCGTTTTAATCTTGGTGGGCATGAATGTGTTGGGCCTGAGGGCCTGTTTCCATACTATATAACTCTATCCCTCCTTGTTCAATCCTTCCTATGCTTACTGTATGTTCACTCCTTTCAGAAAATCCACCTTCTCTCACTCTACACATTTTTTGCATGCCGCTATCTGTCCACTCACACGATTTTGGCCATTCACGCATCTTATCTCTCTCTCTCTCTCTCTCTCTCTCTCCTCCGCACTTTCATCCAAATTCTGACAATGGATAAAAACTTGAACTTGAAGTAGAGGTACCTGCTCAAAATGGTGTCATCTCAGTAACCCATACTGTAAGTTTTCCAACTGACTGCATTTTCAAAAAGACTAAAATAAAAAACAACATTCATCTCAAGCCTTGGATGTAATAGGTGTCATTCAGGGTTTGAGGAATCCAATTTGCATTATTTTGTATAAGATAGACACAAAAAAGCTGGAGTAACTTTAGCGGGTCAGACAGCATCTCTGGGTAAAAGGAATAGTTGACCCTGCTTCAGACCAACATTTGTAGAATCTCTTTTACATAACTGCATGCAAGGTGGTGGATAATGGGAGGCGAGATGTGGTTATGAGAACTGACTTGTATACAAGTCCTTGTTATGGTGGGGTTTAGCTTAATTATTATGCCCTCTGTGTTGAGCTGTGGTAAATCTCAATTATGGTCCAACTAATGACAAACATTATTTTATCCTGTCTATGGGGAATGGGGGTGAAATTCTTTTACTGCAGGTTTTTGGGCTGGGTGGGAGTGTGATATTCTCTCTCTCTCTCTCTCACTCACTGGGGGAAGAGCAGGAGCTGAGGATCTGTGAAGCTTTTACAAGTTCCTCAGAAGTGGATAGTGGAGATTATGAAACCAGAAGCTTTCATGATCATGAGAGAGGGGGGCTGGAAAGCAGGGGTGAGAGAGAAAGGGGAGGGAGCAGGAGTGAGTGAAATATTGAGGGAAAGAGAGAGAGAGTGAGGGAGGGAATGAGAGAGTGAGAGGGAAAGAGAATGAGAGGGAAAGAGAGTGAAAGAGAGAGAGAAAGTGAAAGAAAAAGAGAAAAATAAAGAGATGTTACGCTACGAGACAACATTTAACATATGAATTATGTCTTACTTTGGCAAGAAGCCATTGCAACAAAATTTACTCTGGTCCCTTGAATAAAAAGTCATTCCGTAGTTAAAAACTCACTTGGACCATAATTGTATTAAAATATTGGATGAGTGGCAGCTTCTTCCTCCTCGCCTCCCCAGAGGGAAGAGAGATCACAGTAGTTTTCTTGTTCAAAGTAACAATGAAAACAGGAATAATAACATACAATCACTGCAGGACAAAATTGGATAGTTCTTTCTCGATCCCATCCATTCTTTTCCATTATTAGAACTGAGTGAGCAGGGACTCGGGCGCACTCTGGGTTAACACAAGTGCCCTGGGTGTTTATTTTTGTACAATCTGCCCAATCTGCAGTGCACATTGCTGAGATTCTGCCAGCTGCCATACAACAGAGGTTCGCTTGTTTTCCCTGCTGGCGAAGTCGGCTTTGTCCTGCAATGCCGAGCAAAACAAAAAAATATTTGAGTTTTCCATCGTTGCGCCTGGACGGGGCGTTTACATGGCACACCGAGTTTAGCAGCTGGTTACTTCTGGCAACACCCACATCAATAGAAGGCAACCTGCCCCGCCAAAGAGTCCAGGCATCTTCTGCTTACAACTGGATTACTGTGTTGTGCAGAGTTTCCAGCCACTCGTTCCTCACAGCACATATTATGCCTCTACTTTCGCTACCCCTCCCCCCCTCCGCCCCCCACCCAGTGTGGAAGCTGCCCTTTAGGCTTTTGGAATTATTTTAAACGCTCCCTTACTACCAAGCCCCCCTTCTTTCTGGCCCCAGCCAACACACAGGAGATATATTACGACAGTGTCTGCAGCAGTTCTGTCTGGTACATTGGAAATACCCAGGCCTGGGGGTGTTGGTGCAAGGAATGCTTGGCATACCTCACATTCCAGACCATGTTAGAGCCTTATTAAATGCTCTGAGCAGCAAGGATTTGATTAGGGGAGGCCTGGAAGGTCAAAGACCATTATTTATTATATCATTTATATTCGTCAATTTGCAGCTGCATTTAATTGTGTTTCTAAAAGCTGTCCAAAGCATTCACTCATTCTCTCTCTCTTTCGCTCTCACACACATACTTGAATAGTCCGAAGGTCTTGGCACAAATATACATGAATAATGGTTCCATTCTGCCTTCTCACTCCCAGATTCCCACTTCCTGCTACTGAAATCCATTGGTCTCACATTTCATCTTCTCGGAGACTGTCCCTCTGGATCACTCACCTACTCTCCAGTTCAGAGCAGTGGAAGCTGCCTGAACACAAATTATTTTTATGTGGGACAGGTTGTACCACACGGCCCAACAGAATGAGGACCTGGTCTAATGGCACGGAGGCCCAGCACGAATGGACACCAGACCCTGCTGCACAAATATAGCAGTTTTACCCACTTCGTTCTTCTTGGCCCAATCCCTCAGCACATGGAGTAATCCAGGGATTACTGCCCTCTAATTCCTATATTAACTTTGTCCTAGCCCACGATATTCCCTGACCGCAGAATCTCAACCATCCTCCCCCACCGCCCCATCCCGGTCGCTGGACTGACATGAACCAAAACCTCTGGCTGTTCACCTGCCCTTCTCTGCACTTTGACAGACACATTGATAGTCACAGAACACCAGTCTCACCCATTGACCAGGAAGGTTCTATAGCTTCAGTGCAACCAGTGATGGAAATGGGTTTTAGGAACTAGGGGTACTCTAAGGTCTGTGAGGCTGAGGTTGGGAAGGAAGGGTGGGGGGGGGGGGGGATTTTTTTATGTGCAGTCATACCCATGTAAGAGTACAAGAATGCATAACTTGTTTTTATGTATTTATAATATAATTTATTGTGTATTATATGTCATAGCTGCTTTCTTGCATCTCTCTCTCTCTCTCTCTCTCTCTCTTGCTCTCTCTGTGTTGGCTGCAGCCATCGTCTGCTTCGGTGAGGGAAGTTTACATTAACACAATAACCACATTTAGATATGAGTGGATGGTTGATATCAATGGACTTGTTTTTTTGAGAAGGTTGGGGACGTGGGAAGGGTCCACATAGGCTTCGAAGGCAAGAGTTGCACTGAAAAAGGTTGGTGGATATGGTATCTCTCCTGTACCACGGAGCAATCGTCAGTCCCACACATGGCCAATGAACTACCCTTGGGATAATCCAGTACTCAGCTTTGATGCTTACTAGACCAAGTGGGACCCGTTGGGTCCCATCCACTTGTGTGTGTGTGGGGGGGGGGGGGGGGGGGCTGCAGTGTCACACACACTCATCACACCCCACACACAGACACTAACCCCTCCCCTTGATATTATATCAATATTATTCATTCGCTCCTTTTCCCCCATCCCCCTTACCTATCCACTCACGCATAGCCCCCAACTGCGCAGGCGCAGCTAGAGAGGGAGGGGGGTAGAGAGGGAAGGGGAGGGGGATAAAGAGGAAAGAGGGTGAGGGGGGTAGAGAGGAAGGGTAGAGGGAGGGGGAGGGAGGTAGCGATTGAGGGGTGAGGTGGGCATGGCCTCACAGGGGAGGGCTTGTCCCCGAACGCAATACTCCACCACTCACCCATAGGTCCCAATACTCACCATTCCCTAGAGAGGGAGAGAGTGGTGGTAGAGTGTGAGGGGGGGGGGGTAGAGAGGGGGGGGGGGGCAGAGAGGGAGTGGGGGGCAGAGAAGGAGGGGGGCATTGAAGGAAGGGGGTAGAGAGGGAGGGGGAATGCGACGGGAAGATGTCTATCCCGTCGAGGGAAAAAATGTGAGTAGCAAGTGTGAAAATGGGAAGGCTGTGGCTGAGCGTTTGGAAGAAGATACAAATGAAGGAGATTGAAAGAAAGCCACCACAACCCTGGAGTACAAGAGCACTTTGTAGTCAATGCCTATGATGTTCTGTGTTGAAGCAAAGCAAGAGTTTCATTGTCCTATCAGGGACACATGACAATAAACTTAAACTTGAACTTGAACTTGAGTTTCTCCAGAATTCTGTGTCTATCGTTGGTTTAAACCAGCATCTGCAGTTCCTTCCTACACATAGATAAGTTGCAAATCACAGTTAGGCCATTTATTCTTTCAGAGTAGCCCCAACATTCCATCACATCATGCTTCCTCTTTAGCTTTAATCTCCTTTGCTCCACATCCATACATAGCTTAGTAAAAGCACATCAATCTTGATCCTCAATGAAGGCTCTGACTCCCAGTGAATTGTCCTTTGGGTAAAAGCATTCTAAACGTCCAACGCTGTTTGCACAAGGAACTGTTTCCTGCTTTTCTTCTGAACAGCTTAGCTCCATTTTAAATGTTGTCCAATTGTTATGGATTAATTTGCTCTATTTAACATTTATTTAACTCCTCAATTGAACTGTTCTTCAACTTAACTCCCGGCCTAGTCGGTGCATCCCATTCTCTGATGCAATACTGGTCTCCTTTACAAGTAATACAGCAATTTTTCCTTGATAAAAGAACAGACCTGGCCACAGACCAGTAGTAGCAGTGGAGCAATTTCAAGAGGCACAGGAAGGGAACAAATCTTACTGAAGAGTCAGCAGATGACACACATGAACATGAAAGCAAGTAGCTGCAAAGCTGTATCGGGGAATTACCAGAAGGAAAATACCAATTAAGGGAGAAATGAAAATAGTAGTTGTGAAAATTATAATACAATGCTATGATAAGAGAACTAATTACTCTGTGCAATAACCTTTCACTGTCAAATAAATTGTGTCTCAAACCCCATTCAGATTATGTTTAAAAATTGAATAATTACACCATTAACGCACAGCACAAGCAGAGTGGTTTAATAACAATAAAATCAGAACTTTCAGTCTTTCTCCATTATTGCCAGAGTTGGCTCTTAGAAAGAGGAAGACAAATCAATCCCATTCAATCTTCTCCATTGGCACTGTACATACAGTGCCCTCCATAATGTTTGGGACAAAGACCCATCATTTATTTATTTGCCTCTGTACTCCACAATTTGAGATTTGTAATCATAAAAATCACGTGGTTCAAGTTCGAGTTCAAGTTCAGATTTATTGCCACATGCACCAATTAAGGTACGGTGGAATTTGATTTACCATGCAGCCACACAATCATAAAGAGCACTATACACAATAGAATACAACATGAACATCCACCACAGTGGAATCAACATTCTTCACTGTGGTGGAAGGCAACAACGTTCAGTCAGTCCTCCTCCTTTGGTGGAAATGTGACAGCCTCAATAACAATCAGCACGGGAGCACCTCAAGGCTGCGTGCTCAGCCCCCTGCTGTACTCACTCTATACTCATGAGTGCGTAGCCGGTCATAGTGCGAAATCCATCATCAAGTTCGCTGATGACACCAAAGTTGTGGGACGTATCACTGATGGAGTCGGGATGCACAAAACTCCGACGTCAGGACGGACGGACACTCCGCAGCTTGGAGGTCCCGAATCGGCCGCTTCCTACTGGAGACTGGGGCTTCACGATGTTATAGGCCGCAGGCCAGCGGTCGGAGCTCTTCACCGGCGATCCCCGGCAAGGGATCCCAGACTCCACGATGGAAAGTCCACGCCACCCCCGCGGCTTCAGGATGTTATAATCTGCGGGCCAGCGAGTGGAGCATTTCTTCTGGCGACCCCCGGCAAGGGTTCGCCCGGCTCTGCGATGGAAAGTCCGTGCTGCACCCGCTGCTGAAGCTCTGGGCCCGACTCCGGGAGAGGCCACACCAATCCAAGCTGCTAGACTGCGATGGAAGGCGAAAATGCAACTAGGAGAAAAGTCGCATTCCACCGAGGTAAGTGGCTAAAAAAGTTTCCCAATTTCCCGCCCCCACCCCCCCACACTAAAACACACTTTTAGACATACTAAAAACTAAAAAGTCGACGAACAGCTGCTGGCGAGGCCGCCGGCTCGCGGATAAAGTGCACATTGTCAGATTTTATTAAAGGGTATTTTTACACATTTTGGTTTCAACATGTAGAAATGAAAGCAGTGTTTATACATAGTCCCCCCCATTTCAGGGCACCATAATGTTTTGGACACAGCAATGTCATATTAATGAAAGTAGTCATGTTTAGTATTTTGTTGCATATCCTTTGCATGCAATGACTGCTTGAAGTCTGCAGTTCATGGACATCACCAGTTGCTGGGTGTCTTCTCTGGTGATGCTCTGCCAAGCCTGTATTGCAGCCATCTTTAGCTTATGCTTGTTTTCGGGGCTAGTCCCCTTCAGATTTCTTTTCAGCATATAAAGACATGCTCAATTCGGTTGAGATCCGGTGATTGACTTGGCCACTCAAGAATGGACAATTTTTTTGCTTTGAAAAACTCCGTTGTTGCTGTAGCAGGATGTTTGGGATCATTATCTTGCCGTAGAATGAACTGCCGGCCAATGAGGTTTGAGACATTTGTTTGAACTTGAGCAGATAGGATGTGTCTATACACTTCAGAATTCATTATGCTACGACCATCAGCAATTGTATCATCATTGAAGATAAGTGAGCCAGTACCTTCAGCAGCCATACATGCCCAGGCCATAACACCCCACCCCCACCACCGTGTTTCACAGATGAGGTGGTATGCTTTGGATCTTGGGCAGTTCCTTCTCTCCTCCATACTTTGCTCTTGCCATCACACTCTGATATAAGTTAATCTTTGTCTCATCTGTCCACAAGACCTTTTTCCAGAACTGTTGTTGCTCTTTTAAGTACTTATTGGCAAACTGTAACCTGCCCATCCTATTTTTGTAGCTAACCAGTGGTTTGCATCTTGCAGTGTAGCCTCTGTATTTCTGTTCATGGAGTCTGCTGCGAACAGTGGTCATTGACAAATCCACACCTGACTCCCGAAGAGTGTTTCTGATCAGTCAGACAGGTGCTTGGGGATTTTTCTTTATTATAGAAATAATTCTTCTGTCATCAGCTGTGGAGGTCTTCATTGGCCTGCCAGTCCCTTCATGATTAATAAGCTCACCAGTGCTCTCTTTCTTCTTAATGATGTTCCAAACAGTTGATATTGGTAAGCCTAAGGTTTGGCTGATGATTAACAGTTTTATTCTTGTTTCTCAGTCTCATAATGGCGTCTTTGATTTTCATTGGCGCAACTTTGGTTCTCATGTTCTTCTTCTTCTTGCGTATGGCGTGCACAGCCTAAAGTTGTCGGACAACTTGGTCCTCATGTTGATAAACAGCAATAAAAGTTTCCAAAGGTGATGGAAAGATGAGGTGCTGAGAGCTCTCTTATACCTGCATGAAAGAGGGAATTAAACACACCTGTGCAATTACAAACACCTGTGAAGCCATGTGTCCCAAACATTATGGTGCCCTGAAATGGTGGGGACTATGTATAAACACTGCTGTCATTTCTACATGTTGAAACCAAAATGTGTAAAAGTACCCTGACAATGTGCACTTTAACCACATGTGGTTTTTTCTATTACAAATCTCAAATTGTGGAGTACAGAGGCAAATAAATAGACGAGACTAAGTGGGACCCGTTTGGTCCCAGTCACACGGGAGGCCTGATCCTCCAACGCAACCCATTCCCCAAAACACTTTTCAGAATCTTTCATCAGAATCCAGAAACAGAATCCTCTGCAGAACTTAACAGCTACGTTAAGGAGCTACAAGAGAGTTACATCCCTGCAACCTTAGATTGCAATACCTTTGGAGAATACTGTAAAATAGTCAGCAGAAGATGCTCCAACTAAAAACTGCAAGGAAATGGAAGGCCTGGCAAGAGAGGAAAAATATAATTCTGAACATGACAGAAGCTGGTATCAGGAGGAAGGTCCAGAAGATGTGGAGTAGCCCAATGTAGCTAGCGCTGTCTGCATCCAACTCAGTTCTGCACCGTAATAGCAAATTCCAAACTGTAAGGAATCTGCCCATGATAAATGACAGAAGAAGGTGGCTCCAGGGACTGACAAAACTATGCCAATATTAATAGCTGCCAATAATAACGAGCCAACAGCTGCTAGCTGCTTAAATAAGTAGCTACCTCACACTTATAGCAACCATGTCTACATCCAAACTTGAGGAATTGGCAATTTACCAGTGAACTTCATCCACAATTAACATAATCGGACCTCAAAACTGACAAATGAGTGTTCTACCAGATGAGACCTAATGTCAACAGGATGGAAAGATTTCAAACCAATGCATCAACAAGATGAAGCAAGGGAATTTTCTGCTTGAAGACTTGGCCACAGAAGTCAATGGTGGCCATTTTATGTTGCATCAGGAGACCAAGTTACCCAGCAGAGAGGCAGACTGCTGGCATTACACCAGCCTCTGATTGTACTGCAAGATGGTTATGACGGCAAGGCAGTACAGAAAGTGATAGTTCATGCCCATGTAGAGTCTGTGTCTAGAGAGCACCACTTCACGCACTGCAACACCATCCCAACTATTCATATGCTACAGGGATCTTCCTGTGCATAAAATACATCATGCACAACCTGCTAATGTGCCATTCTAGATATAATATTCATGAAAATAAGAATAACTCATTAGAATTTGATAAACCAATAAACCTATCCAGACACCTTGAAGAAGGGTCCCAACCCAAAATGTCACCTATCCATGTTTTCCAGAGATGCTGTCTAACCCGCTGAGTTACTTCAGCACTTTGTATCTTCTCTTCAACCTATCCAAATACGTTTATACACTGTTACTAACATTGTTTATTCAAATTTTCCCTGGAAGTTGGAGTTCCCTATTTTTGGTACACCAAATAGTCTTTGCTCTTTGCCTGACTACTAATTTGAGTCCACCACCAGATAAAATTGGGAAATTGGCCAAAAAAGATATGTAAGGCAGACAGAGCAGGTTACACCAGAAACGTCTGTAACAAGGGGAAAAGGGGCTTTTCCCAACAACAACACACACACACAGTTGAGTGAAGATGCACAACGTTCCTTGGATTATTGCGGAGAGAAGGGAATCAGTCCGACAGGGCACAGTCGCAAGTGCCAGCCAAACAGAAGCAAGATGTGATGTACCAGCACTGAAAGCAGTCCAGTACAAGTCCAGCCAAGAGCCAAACAGGCATTCCTATGACTCCGAGAGTAGGTATTTAACTCCTGATAATAAACAACTGTAGGCACTGGCCTTTTAGCCCCCACGACAACCGTCATTGGAAAAGGAAGAAATGGGCACCAGGCAAACAGTAATGTCACAGACAAATGTTAAGCGCTCTAATGAGGAGTGCACTTGAATTATCTAGTTCACTTTCACAATAGACAAATTTCATACAAAAAATAATCATAAGCATAATATACCCAGGCTCATAATAATTTTTTTAATGATTATTGTCAAAGAGGTCTTGAATTAATCCATCCTATATCTGGGACATTCTATTTTAATCTGATGTTGCAACAGTTGCAAAGTGAAAAAATTCCTGAAAAGCTTGTGGAACAATGATTCCTGGCTCATTCCTATCCCACTGGAAAGAGGCTGAGCCAACAGCACAAGGCCCCTCTCACTGGATCCAGATCATCTGCTGCCTATAATGATTCTATCCTTTTGGGTTTTCTCAACACCACGATCGAAAGGATAAGCTGCAAAACACTGCATTTATTCTCTGTGTTGTTATATTTCAGGAGGAGAAAGAACGTGGACTCAATCTCGGAGCAGTGCAGCCGGCATTGTTTGTTCATCAGAGAACAATTAACACTATCCTGTTTGGAGTTCTGTACAATTCTGGCACAAAGTCAAGTCAATCTTTGCAAGTCCTTCGCCACTGCAGTTAGATGTCTGATTTTCCAACTGTTGGAGCTCCATTTGACCTGTTGCCAGTGGGTGATTTGGTGTACACTGTGGAACAGGGCAAGCCTGACTCACTCAAATGCAGCTGGCAGCTCTTCTCATTGGTTGTAACAGAGCTCGCTGGAATTTCACAAATGGAAAATGATTATGGAAACCGAGACTTCACACTTTCTGGATCCTAACGATAGGCTTATGACGATTAGATGACTTGTCTTGCTCTCAGGTGTCCAGCTGCCTGTTCGGTAGAACGAGTTTATGTGGGGTTAACCTGCCTTTAAAATTGTGGCTCCAAGACAGATGTAGTTTGCTTCAATGCAAATGACAATGAAATGGGTCGTAGCCAGCATGAGGTTGAAGATTTACCCATCAACAAAGTCTCCCCCACTGACGTCTATTGGAATTATCAAGGTTCCAGCAGTTACTTCCCTCGTGGTCCCCTTACCCATTCAGGCACATTTACCCTTATTGATTATTATTCTATATTCTGTCCTCAACAATCCCATGAAATTACTACAACTTGCAATGATGCATGTAACTGGGAGGAGAAGCAGACAAGAATGAGAATTCAGCAACAGAGTTTTACAGGGGTTTAGTGGGATGAAGGTGGGAAGATGGCCAGTGAAGCATTAGAATAACCATGTCAAGAGGCCAACACAAAATGCTGGAGTAACTCAGTGGGACAGGCAACATCTCTGGAGAGAAGGAGTGGGTGACGTTGTGGGTTGAGACCCTTCTTCAGACTGAGATCAGGGGAATGAGAGACTCGAGATGTGGAAGGGTAAAGTGTGAAAACGACAGATCAGAGCAGACGATGATCAAGGAAAAAGATAGACATCACCCATATATAGGAGTCCACACCTGGAACAACAGATACAATAAATGAGGTTGGAGGAGGTGCAAGTGAACCTCAGCCTCACCTGAAAGGATTGTCAGGGTCCTTGGACGGAGTCGTGGGAGGAGGTATAGGGACGTGTCTCCTGCAGTTGCACTTCAAAGTTATTGTCTTTAAGGTGAGAACTTAAACCAAGTTTTCTCACGGCCGAAGGTGGCACAGAGACACAATTAGTAAAGCTACTGTCTGACAGGTCCATCAACCTAGGTTCAAATCTGACCTCTGGTATCATCTCTGTGGAGTTTGCATGCTCTTCCTATGACCATGTGGGTTTCTTTTGGGTGCTCTGATTTTTTCCCAAATTCCAAAAACCTGCTGTAATGTTAATGGGCATTGTAATTTGCTCCTCGTGGAGTACAAAAGAATTAAACATAAATGTGTACGTGGTGGTCAGTGAGCGGACGAGATTGTCTCCACACAGTATGGCGTTACAATACCCATCATCCCCACACCACATTTATCCTCAAAAATGTTAAAGAATATTTGCACATATGATTTTGAAGAAGAGCAGAGAAATTCTTACAGGTCAGTACCCATTCCCTCACCAGCCTCGGAGCGTGGGGAGCGGTGGTGACTCGCTGCTGCGACTCGACTCCTGGGGCTCGGAGGCTCCAGCAACGCAGCCGCAGGTCCGGTGGACTGGGACATCGGGAGCTCACGGGTCCGGGGGGAGAGAGAGACCGCTTCCCGGAGCTCCCGCAACGCGACTTCTCCAGCCCGTGTCGCAGGGTTGGAAAGACCCGGAGCGGGGTCATACATCGCCCGGCACGGCTTCATGGCCGTGGGACATTACAGCGCCCGCCGGGGGCTCCAACTTCGAGACTTCTAGACTGGGAGCGGGGCCGTAAATCGCCCGGCACGGCCTAAAATGGCCGTGGGACTTATCATCGCCCGCCTGGGCTTCGACATCGGGAGAGACATGGAGAACAGGGGAGAGAAAAGACTTTGCCTTCCATCACAGTAGGTCCACTGTGATGGATGTTTGTGTGAACTAAATTGTGTGTATGTCTAGGAATTGTCTTTGTTTGTATGGCTGTGGAAACAGAATTTCGTTTGAGCCTCACTGAGGCTCAAATGACAATAAATTGTATTGTATTGTATTGTATTGTAACATCATCATAACAGTTTACCTCTGGTGATCTACTGTGGAGCTCTGCTGTGTGCCAATTGGCATTGTTAAACACTCTAACAGTATCTACATTACAAAAAGTGCTTCATCTGCTGCAGAACCCTTTGGGGCATCCTAACATCGTAAAAGTAACTCCATTATTTTTTTACCTCTCTAACTGCTGTTCCTGATATTTCATTCAAAGACTCCACTGAGAAAATAAATCTCAATTTATTCTCAATTTTAGAGATATACTAGACCAAGTGGGACCCATCGGGCCCCGTCCCCCAACGCGGGAGGGGGAAGGAAGGCAACGCGGCGTCACGAACAGGCACCCCCAAGAGCCAATCACCCCCATCACACGTTCTCCCAACGTAACCCGTTCCGTCACCACAATATTCCACCACTCACCCAATGCAATCCGTATCCACCACTCACCCATTCCCCCAACGCAATCAATCCTCCCCACATGGGGGGGGAGGGAGCAATCGCCGCTTCCCGGAGCCAATGAATGGACTCGACTTTTGGGTCGGTGTCGGCGCTCCCTTGAGCCAATCAATCCTTCCCACATGGGGAGGGACAAAAATCTCACTCCTTACTCCTCTTAAAGCTGCTGATCCCATTGTCTCCATCATCTCTCCCTCCCTCTCCTTTTCCCTACCCTCAGTCACTCCCTCCCTCACCTTTCCCCTTTCGCACTCCCCGATTAAAGACAATGTTTAAAAAACATTTCTTCTCCTCCCATCTCCCACTCCGTCAACTGTCATATCTTCTGTATTGGCAGCAGAGGTCACATTGTGATGTCATTTTCAGTTTTCGGAATCTTCATGGCAGCTTGTGGAAATGAGATCCCATTGTTATTAGACGACTGAGATGCCATTGTGACATCATCACTGGAAGCTGCTAGAAAAGTCTCACTCTCACAGGCAGTTATTATTTTCAAAGTTGGCTTTTTTTTTTAAACTTTAAATACCAATAACTTGTGAAATATAACATCAAATGTGAAGAAACAATACTAACGGTGGGAAAAAGCCGAGTAAGATTCTGAAAAAATGTTGGCGCTATTTTGGCGTAGTTCCTTGATCTCAAAGACAGACAGACAAAGAAGACAAGACTTAATATAATATACATAGTTCATAACATTGTCATGCCGTTTTGGAGTGATGTGCCTAGTTCCAAAAAGTATACATAAATGTTCATGATGTATAATAATTTAAACAATCGAGAAAATAACTTTTTTTTTAAAGGAATGAAACCCAAAAGCAAAAAATACAAAACGCAGTTACCTTGTCATATATTCACAGGCAACCAATATTGCATCACAACAGAGCAATCAGGATTTAACAAGGTCGAAAAACTTAGTGCAGACCAATAATGCACTCGGATACAGTGTTACGGGTGTCAATCAATCAGTGTCACAAGGATCACCGATACTAGCTCACACACTACTATTCCAACTCAAAGTGCAGAGTTGAGAGATTGAGAATACCATAAACCTCTAAGAACGGTAACAGAGATATTTAACCTTAAAAAGCATCGAGATACTGGGACTAAAAAATTCAACCGCTATCACTGCAATTATGGAGAAAAACAGAAACCGTGGCAGAGGTGACGAGAGATCTTCAACCAGCAGCAAACAGTAAGTTGATCAATCCAATTTATTTGAGAATTGTGATATCTGGAAAAAAGTGGACCTTGTGCTGTTAGTATATGTAGAACTCTTGGCGGCCCGATGCAATTGGGTTGCACGTTTAGTGCAGAGGGTCAACTTTGTTACAATTAATTCATGTTATGAAGCAGAGACATCAAATGTTCAAAAACTGGTGTCTCCCACCATCCAAACAGCAAGATCAAGTTGAAACAATGCAAGGTCCATGTAACCTTATTGCCGTTGTGAATCTATTTCCTACCTCTTTCTGTACAGCAGTATTCTGAACCTCAGGAAAGCTGTAAGACAAAACTAGCTATTTCAATATCCCTTGGGTGCCAGCAATGTTCTGTAGTAGCTCAGTGGTTTTGGCCCATTCTCGGGATAAGAAATTAATTCAAAGCCGATATTTCAGCCCAGTAACAAGGGGCTTTCCCAGCACTGTAACAGCCCAGTAAAAGCACTGTTGCAGGGGCCGTTATTATATTGAATGGAAACCCTCCTTTGTCCTCTCCAGTCGGTGCATGAAAACTATCCCATTGCAGTGTTTTGAGACAGACCAGAGGAATGCTCTCTAGTATTCCAGCTACATCATGAATGGTCCAAACAGGACCACGATTCTTCTTGTCAGACCTTGCTGTGCATTAATTTACCCTGCTACTTCAGAGGCTGCACATCATAAATAAAACATTGGCTGTGGTGAATTCTGCTATATCTGTCAGTCATGAATTAAGCTATATATATATATATATATGTATATATATATCCATGCGTTTGTGCACGTTGGGAATGTGATCATTGCTGGGAAGCGCAATATTCACTCCAGTTGCTGGTTTGTTAGCACTGAGCAGCTTGCTAATGCAGGCCAGGTGGGGGCAGTTAAGTGCCAACCATGTTCTTGTAGGACTGATGTCACATGAAAGCCAGACCAAACATGTTTTCTTCCCCAAAGACAAATAAGAAATGGTGGACAGGTGGATAGTGCTTAATGGCAATTTTGACAGCTTAAATGATCACAGTTATGATACCCATCATTTATTTACATATTATTAAAAAGACTGGATTAACACCATAAAACACACTTCATATTGGAATTATGAGCCCAGGTTCTGGACAAAAAAAACAGTAAAGGTCAACTAATCACTATAGTAAAGTGAAGTGTAGTATAGTAATCACTATAGTAAACTAATCACTATACCAACTAACAAGTATGCTTAAATCCTTAAAGCAGCTGCATGAAAAATATAAACCACAGCAATCTTTATAATTCTTTCAAGATTAATTTGATTTTACTAATGGTTTCACCAATATCTTTATATGATGGATAGATATGTAAGTTCCTAAATCTTGGTCACCTCATACCACATTATATAAGCAAGGATACATGTGCGCATCAACCCACATTATCAAGTGTATAATGTCAATACAACTGGGCCCTGTTGCAGGGGCCGTTATTACATTGAACGGAAACCCTCCTTTGCCCTCTCCAGTCGGTGCATGAAAACTATCCCATTGCAGTATTTTGAGACAGACCAGAGGAATGCTCTCTAGTATTCCAGCTACATCATGAAAGGTCCAAACAGGACCATTTCACCGGACCACAGGGATCCATTTTTTATATGATGGATGGATATGCAAGTTCCTGAATCTCGGTCACCACATACCACATTTTATAAGCCAGGATACATGAGCGCATCAACCCACATTATCAAGTGTACAATGTCAATACAACTGGCCCCAGGATGCTGGAATGAAAATCTTCCCAATTCTCAAAATAAAAGTGCCCAACATTAAATTATTTTGGTGAAAATCAACATAGTTCCTAGACTTTCTAAAAGAAAAGCCAAATAATTTCAAACTTGTTAAAAATCAGAATAGATGGAGTTATGTTTGAAGGTTGGTTTAAAGGGAATTTTTGCAGAGATTGTGATTGCTTTCCATACTAAATGAAGATTTAACTGCGATGTTCAAAGTCACAGCAGATTTGGATGGAGTAAATAAGATAAAATTGTTTCTATTGGCAGCAGGGTCGGTAACCCAGAGGGCAAAGATTTAACATAAATGTCAAAGGAACCCAAAGGGAAACAAGGAAAAATGTGTTTACAAAGCAAGTTGTTATGATTGGAAATACTATGCATGAAAGGGTTGGTTGGCGGAGGCAGATTCAACCGTAACTTTTGAAAGAGTGTTCGTTAGGAAATCGACAACATTTGTATAGCTATAACAGAAAGAACAGTGGCAAGTGCAGTGAAGTACATAGCTTTTTCAAGGTCTCCTTCTGAGCTATCGATGAATGCTCAACATTATTGCACAAATGACATTACGCTAACAGTCACTGTTCTGTCAACACAAAATTGGTAACCTGCACTGTAACAGTCATAAAAATAATCTCTCTCCTTTTGGCATCATTCACACTAGATATTATTAAATTCTAGAAATGTTCTGTATTTCAAGATTGTCATGCCATCCAAGCACTGCATGCTCTATGAATAGTATTTACAACTGGCACATTTCTAACTGCACAATAATTTATTTTTGTAAGAAGTTAATATATTTGTTGACAGAGCCCGAGGGCCTCAAGGCTATCTGAAACGCTGGGGGAACTGTGCAGATGTCTGGTCAAGCTGCCATTTCCCACACAGTGAAACTGGCTGAGAAGGCGGGCAGCTGGTTGAAAATCCTAGAATATCAACACCGTGGTAAAGAGTGTGATAACCAAGCAACAGCAAGCCTACAAAATCTAGCTTTCTGCAGCCCAAGTCCAGGTCCTGTACACACTTCGGCTCATGCACAATGACAAATACAAGCACCTAGTAAGACATTACTGCTATGGATTTGCATTTCAGCAATGCCCTCCTTGTACAGTGCTGCAGCTAGTAGAGCTGCTGCCTCAGAGCGCCAGAGACCTGGGTGCGATCATGATCTTGAGTGCTGTATGTGCGTTTGCACAAATGGATATATAGGTTTCTTCCAGATTCCCGATTGCTCCCACATCCCAAAGATGCGCGGGTTTATGGGTTAATCAGCCTCTGTAAAATTGCTCTAGGAAGGGAGTGGAGGCGAAAGAGGGAAAACTTAGAATCAGTGTGAATGGGTGATCAATGGTCGACGTTGACTCGGTGGGCTGAAGGACCTGTTTCCATGCTGTATCTTTCAATCAATTAGAAACATAGAAAATAGGTGCAGGAGGCCTTTTGGCCCTTCAAGCCAGCACCGCCATTCATTGTGATCATGGCTGATCATCCACAATCAGTAACCCGTGTCTGCCTTCTCCCCATATCCCTTGATTCCGCTAGCCCCTAGAG
Organism: Amblyraja radiata; assembly: GCF_010909765.2. NCBI lineage: Eukaryota > Metazoa > Chordata > Chondrichthyes > Rajiformes > Rajidae > Amblyraja > Amblyraja radiata. Next base: position 23,323,577 of record NC_045969.1, read on the forward strand.
CTCTATCTAACTCTCTTTTAAATTAATCCAGTGAATTGGCCTCTACTGCCTTCTGTGGCAGAGAATTCCACAAATTCACAACTCTGGGTGAATTCACAACTCTCTGGGTGTGTATATGGAATGAGCTGCCAGTGGAGGTGGTAGAGACATGTGCATTTACAAACATTTGGACAGGTACATGGATACGAAAGGTTCAATTGGATATGGGCCAAATGCAGGAAAATGGGATTAGTTTTCACAACATGGATGTGTCTGCAGAAGGGCCTGTTTCTGTGCTGTATAACTACGAATATACCCTCCAAACTATGAAATTTACAACAATCACAATATAGACTGCCATTTCCGAGCATTGATCTTTCTTCATGAACATCTATCTCCCCTTCTTTCCCATCTTTGCTGCTTTTCACAAAATAGTTGGTAATCTTCCCTAACACATGGCTGTATCATATTTTATTTGTCTTGTTAAGCCAGAAATGTTGGCACAAAATCCAGGTCATCACACCAGCAGAACATGGAGCGAATGTTCTGCAACTTACTAACAGATGAAGCTAAACATGGTCTGTAGCTGTGTGCTCCCATCTGACCATCATGTTTCTGTTTGAGGAGTCTTCCTGAACAAATTGACCCTTGTGTTCCCCAAATTACAACAGCCACAACCATTTGGATTTACATATCATAAAAACTGTGGATGCTACAAGACTGAAATAAAAAAGGAAAATGCAGGGAAGCATCTATAAAAAGAGATAACCTTTCAGAGTGAAAAACCTTAATCAGAACTGATTTTGCTTCAAATTCACTTAATTAACTGCAATGTAATAAATGAGATCGTGGAAAATGCCCGAGTTAAAAATTATTTTATACTAAAGATAAATGCTAATTCAACAATTTGCATATGCCAAAAGAATTATTCAGTCTGGACTATTCACACGTTTCATTCTCCAGTTCTGGAGCAATTACGAACCTATTCAAAGTGGCAGGTTGCACCTTAACAGGAAGGTCTAATAGGAAGGTACGCCTATCTGATTGGGCAAGGTTCAAACTGAATTGGGAGGGAGATAGGGTGCAACTGAACAGTGACAGAGGAATAATTTGTACAAAGGAGTGGAAGTGTTTGACAATAAGAAAATAAAGTAGTATCCAAACAGGTTGAAGCAGACCAAGAGAGGATATGCTGAATATAAACACAGTTGATACACAATGAATGAGATTAGTAAACTGCATATACCAATAGGTAAGAGTTGGAAGGAGAGAAGAGGAGTGAACTGCGAAGCCAGAGGGATGGTTGCAGGTGGAAGGGAATTGTGGGGAAGAGAAAAGGGGGCCATTTTGGGTGCAGACTGGTTATGTTCTTCACAAGGGGGAAGAGGGAGCGAGCCAAAAACACAGCTCATGGGGTCACAACAGAGGTGATGATGTAAGAAATGGGACGATGGATAACTTCCGTGAAACCAGGCTGAGTTTGGAAATCCTAGTGGAGAAGTGAAATGGAACTAGCATAGTGGGAAAGTATGAGAACAGAATGATGATAATTAATATAAAAATAAAGTTGTAGTCTTCCAATGGCATGCAAGTTGTAAGTGGGTTGCAAGAGGATGGATGGGTCCATGATTGGATTGAGACAAAAAGCACAGCTGAAATACTTTGCATCAGTTCTTATCAAGAGGATGTTGTCAATGTTTTAGTAGAACAGGAGCAGAGATAATAGACGGGATGAAAATAGATAAGGTGGGGCTAGCAGAAGCACAAACTCTGCTTAAACTAAACAAGTTACAAGCTGGGGATGGGATATATTCGAGGTTCCTAAGGGAGAGCCTTGCCATAATCTACCAAACCTCCCTAATTACAAAAGAGGTGCCCGAGGACTAGAAAATGATAATGTAACTGCTTCACAAAGCTACAACAGGGCAGTGCATTTAACCTCAATTAGGTGGATGCTTTTAAAAAACAATAATAATCAAGAAAAATATTGATGGACACCGAGAAAAGATAGAAGCAACAGTTTCTTCCCTTCTGTTGTCAAGCTTCTGAACTGTCCTTTCTTACGCTAGGGTACTGTCCAATTCACCCTCTACCCCATTGCAGACATTGGACTTTGTCTATGGAACTGATGTGCTACAATGCTGAGAACTAAATACTGCATGCTGCGTGTTCTCCTTTGCTCTACCCATCATACTTGAGTTTGGCTTAATTCTCTTTATGTCTGGTATTATCCAATCTATCATGCAAAACAAAGCTTTTCACTGTACCTCGGTACACATGACAATAATGAACGTAAACGTGGAGCTGATGAAGTAGAACCAGCATAGATTTGTTGAAGACAAATTCCTGTATAACTAACCTGAATGGTTATAAATGAAATAATCCGAAGGTAAATGAAGGGAACAGAGAGACCATCCACATGTATTTTCAAATACCATGAGATAAAAATTTCAAAACAATCTCTGATTAATAAAACTGAGATTGGAAATCTTAGTTTCATGGATAAGAACAATTAAAGGCAGAATAATAGTTGTTTTTAGGCAGGTGAATGGGAGACAATGGTAGGTGTTGCCCGGGTACAATTAATGACCTAAACATGAATAAGCAGGATGAAATTCCAAATCTGCAAATGGTATAAAGCTTAAAACTGTGTGTAGATGAGGGGAATCGTAATAAATAGCAAACATGCAAATAGAAGCGACCTTTTGGCTCAATGCAGCAGAACCATTACCTCAGTGCCACTTTCCAACTAAGTGGGACAGGCCCATTAGGCAGAAAGAGACAGGATAGATAAGATAGACCAAGTGATACAATTTTTAAGGGAGTCTGGGAGAAGAGAGGCCGGATGAGCGCAATTGCATGAAAGTGGAAGGACACTTGTGAAAATGTGAATAGTAAAGCACATGGCACGCTGGGTTCATAAACAAACCAATAGAGTACAGAATCAGGGAAGATATAAATGAAGCTACAAAAAACACTTACAAAGCCACACCCAGATTACTCTGTTTACCACAGTTAAGAAAGAGTATGAAGATCCCAAAGCAGCAGCAGAAGGAATTTAGCACAATCTCAAAGGTGAAGCTTGGCTAGATTGAGGTTGTTACCACTGGAGCAGGGAAGTTTGGAGGGAAATTTTATGGAAGCATTCAAGATCAGGAGTCAAGAGGATAGGGCAGAGGTGAAGCTTGTCCCATTTGTGATTGATTTAGGAATGCCAGGACAAATGCCAGGAAAAACTTTTAAATATAACTAAAAGATAGCAATGCAACTAGAATCTGGAACTCAATGTCTATGAAAATGGTGGGATCCATGGATAAATGCTTGAAGAAGAGATGGGTTTGCTGGACAATGGGGAAATATTGAGGGATTGGAAATGAGTAGAAAAGAACTGCAGATGCTGGTCTCTGAAATGAAGAAGGGTCTTGTCTCGACCCAAAAGGTCACCCATTCCTTCTCTCCAGAGATGCTGCCTATCCAGCTGAGTTACTCCAGCATTTTGTGTCTATAAAGGATTGGAAATGTTCCACTGGAGCAAGCACAATCTAAATGGGCATACTAGTCTCATCCAACATAAGAATTACTAATCCAGCAGCATCAAAGTAACTTTGGAACTTCAATAATTTTCATGGTGAAATAATGGCACATAATGGAGATCGCTGCAGTATCTGCACTAAAAAGTGACACTCACTTTTAAAGACATCACCTGACAATACCTACTTAGTGAAGCCTACAGGGAAGTGTGGTCAGAAATGAATAAATCAACAGCTGGGAACAACAATATCTCAGGAAACATTCAAATGTCCTTCAACATTATGCTTCAAGCACATAGTGAAGATGTTCAGGACAGCTGGAAATTGTAAAAATCCAGAAAATGATAAAGCCCAAATCAAATTATGAGGGCAAGGCATCTAAGTTTGTGTTCCATGTATATGAAAGATTATGGAATAGTCCAGCTGAGATTCCCCAGCACAATTAAAGCATGGAATAGTCTTCACCCTGCCATAGTGACCCAACCAGACGCAACTAAATTTAAGGTAGCTCTTCTTCTCCAAGAACCCTTTTTTGCTTAAGTCCACCCTCTGCCACCTCCAGTTTAAATTCCATTTGGAATATTTTGGAGGACCAAGAAGGAAAAAAAAGAAAAAACGTGCGGAAATCGCTGGTCGACGCGGACCCGGTGGGCCGAGGGGCCTGTATCGGCGCTGTATCTCTAAACTAAACTTGGTGCCAAGGCAATTCAAAGGTAGACCAGGTATATCAATAGACGCAAGATATAGATTCATTGTGATCTCATAGAAGAACTGAGTTGGCAACTAGATGACCCACATCAGTCCCTAAAATGTTCCATTCATCCGTAAGCCACCAGCTATCTTTATTCACAGTCCTTGCACTTTTCAGATCCACTCACAACATCTGCACTACATCAGGATACAGAAGAAAGTTTAGTGTTAATCTGGGACTGTGTCTGGAGGTAGAAGTCTAATTCAAAGCAGTGTCATCAATTCAACCATTGATCTTGTAAGACACAACTCAAATGTATCCTGTAGAAATGCTTCTAAGAGTTAGATAACTGCCTCTTAAGAGTAATAGTGGGAGGAACTGGATTCTGCTAACATGAAATCATGTTGAATGATATAAAACAGGAAGCAGGCTGTGCCAGCTCTTTGAAAGAGCTATAAATTATTTCTTTCCATAGTGATTTATTCTCTTTGTAATAGTCATGTTGAAAACTGAAGTTGCGCACTTTACAGATGTGCAGGTGTATTGAGCGCATATAAAATGAGACCTATATTTTGAACTGCGGTCAGTTTAATACTATCACTTTTGGACAGCTTCAATGTGATTCAAATAAATTGAATGCATCAATTACAGTGGGTCAATTGATAGATCAGATATTGAATGATCAAAACATCCAAAAGACAGATCGTGCAATTGAAATCCTTACTGCACGAGAAAGGACGTTTTAACTTTGATGGACAAAAAGACTCCTGATGTTGGAAACCCAAAATAAATCTGAGGATGGAAACACTCACTAGGTCAGGCAGCATTTGAGGAGAAACAGGGTAAAAGTTTTGATGAACGGAATTCTAGACATTCCAAGAAGCATCGACATACCAACAGTGCCCTGCATAATGTTTGGGACAAAGACCCATCATTTATTTATTTGCCTCTGTACGCCACAATTTGAGACTTGTAACATGTGATTAAAGTGCACATTGTCAGATTTTACTAAAAGCCATTTTTATACATTTTGGTTTCACCATGTAGAAATTACAGCAGTGTTTATACATAGTCCCCCAATTTCAGGGCATCATAATGAATAGGACACAGCAATGTCATGTAAATGAAAGTAGTCAGTATTTTGTTGCATATCCTTTGCATGCAATGACTGCTTGAAGTCTGCACTTCATGGACATCACCAGTTGCTGGGTGTCTTCTCTGATGATGCTCTCCCAGGCCTGTATTGCAGCCATCTTTAGCTTATGCTTGTTTTGTGGGCTAGTCCCCTTCAGTTTTCTCTTCAGCATATAAAAGGCATGCTCAATTGGGTTCAGATCGGGTACTTGACTTGGCCACTCAAGAATTGACCATTTAACTTTGAAAAACTCATTTGTTGCTTTAACAGTATGTTTGGGATCATTGTCTTGCTGCAGAATGAACTGCCGGCCAATGAATTTTGAGGCACTTTGTTTGAACTTCAGCAGATAGGATGTGTCTATACACTTCAGAATTCATTATGCTACTACCATCAGCAGTTGTATCATCAATGAAGATAAGTGAGCCAGTACCTTCAGCAGCCATACATGCCCAAGCCATCACACCCCCACTGCCATGTTTCACAGATGAGGTGGTATGCTTTGGATCTTGGGCAGTTCCTTCTCTCCTCCATACTTTGCTTTTGCCATCACTCTGATCATGTCATGTCAATCCTCGTCTCACCTGTCCACATGACCTTTTTCCAGAACTGTGGTTGCTCTTTTAAGTACTTCTTGGCAAACTGTAACCTGGCCATCCTATTTTTGCGGCTAACCAGTGGTTTGCATCTTGCAGTGGAGACTCTGTATTTATGTTCATGATGTCTTCTGTGGACAGTGGTCATTGACAAAACTACACCCGACTCCTTGTTTCTGATCTGTCGGACAGGTGTTTGGGGATTTTTCTTTATTATAGAGAGAATTCCTCTGTCATCAGCTGTGGAGGTCTTCCCTGCCTGCCAGTCCCTTTGCGATTAGTAAGCTCACCAGTGCTCTCTTTCTTCTTAATGATGTCCCAAACAGTTAATTTTTGGTAAGCCTAAGGTTTAGCTGATGTCTCTAATAGTTTTATTCTTGTTTCTTAGTCTCATAATGGCTTTGTTGACTTTCATTGGCACAACTTTGGTCCTCATGTTGATAAATGGCAATAAAAGTTGCCAAAGATGATGGAAAGACTGGAGGACAGACTAGGTGCTGAGAGCTCTCTTATACCTGCATGAAGGAGGCAATTAAACATACCTGAGCAATTACAAACACCTGTGAAGCCATGTGTCCCAAACATATGGTGCCCTGAAACAGGGGGGACTATGTATAAACACAGCTGTAATTTCTACATGGTGAAACCAAAATGCATAAAAATGGCCTTTATTAAAATCTGACAATGTGCACTTTAATCACATGTGATTTTTTCTATTACAAATCTCAAATTGTGGAGTACAGAGGCAAATAAATAAATGATGGGTCTTTGTCCCAAACATTATGGAGGGCACTGTATATTTTTCCGACATGGTTTCCGGAAAATGTTGCCGATGTGCCCAACCTCACAATGGCATGTCTGCGATCGACAGTCAGCACAAAGAAATGGAAATCCCTGTTGGAACCAAAACACAGCTGTTGCAATGATAAGAACAGTGATGAGCAACAGAAATTTGTGGATAAACAATGTCCTAACCACAAATTAAACTTAATCAGTCCTATTAGAGTTCTAAGCTGGACACAATAATTTATTGCCATTTTAAACATTAAACCTTTTCAAGTGCAGTGACTAAGCTTTCCGTCAATAATCCACTGGATTGTGCGCTCATTTCTATTGAGTAAACCAGCATCTGTAAATTCATTGTTTCTACCCTATGAAGACACGACCCAACAACATCCTGACTGCAGCCTGCGACACCCTGGCCTTTCTCCATGTACTGTACATGATTGCTTTATTATGAGTCAAGATGAGGCACTTTAAGGTTATATTAAGTCAGTATCTTGTAGTTACGTGAAACAGAACTTCAAAGAGTTTTTTTTCTAGACTGATAGTCCTGGTCAGCAATTCAATCTGCAGATGAGAGTTAATTTTGAGCAGTAAGCAATTCTGGAAAACCCAATCTTACAATCTATCAATAGTCATAATGATGGAGAGCAGAAGCCCCCTGACCCCAGGCAAAGCCTGTTCCGCTACTGAAAGATGATTTTTCACCTGCGACCCAACCGCATGTACCCACTTTTCTCCATATCCTGTAATAACCTGGGCCATCAGCCTCGGTTGCAAGTTAACTATTGACCTGGTATCAATTGCCCTTTGCGTAACAGTTATAATTTTTTTCCGACACTCTGCACGGTTTGCACGCAAGTTCATACTTCGAGAGCTCGCTTCGTATTTTTTGGGGACTATATTATTTTTTCCTACATTCACCAAACAGTGGAAAGGAATCAATTCCTCTAGCAGTCCTTCATAATCTTCAAAAATTCATTCAATTTTTAGATTTAACAGAATAAAACTAGATTTTCTGTAATCTCTCCTCGTAACTTAACCTTTAGAGTACAGGGATCATTCTGGTTAATCAACTGCACTCTTGCCGAGGCCAATGTATTATTGTAAAGGTAGATTACCTAAAATTGCTCACAGTATTCCACTGATGGTCTGGCTCAGTTGCTGGTAATGCTCCTTAACCACCTGCTGCCCACCATAGTAGTAGATTTAGCACATAGTAGGGGATTTCCATCACTTTGACACAGGACTGAGGCACATACCAAATAAGCTGGTGTTTGAATTGGGAGGGAACTTGCAGGTGTAATTAGAGACAGGTCTCCCACTCTCCATTTCACTTCTTATTCTGCTTGGGTTTGCTGCTGCCCAAGGAGTGAACTTGTTAAACTGCCACAGTGCATTGGGTCAGTACTGCAGCCATATAGGTTAAGGCATTATTGTTAGCCAACTGCTACTGCGTTGGGCTTCCTATCCCTGATGGCTTGAGGCATGCCACCATGTAAATGGCTGTGCAGTTGCAGAAGAGCTCCACACAACAGATGGCACTCAAATGTTTACATCTGGTCTGTTTCAGAAAAGATGAGCCACCCACACTTGCCCCTACCCTACGGCACCTATCTGCAGAGACAACGTGGTCCTTGGATTTAGCCTCTAATTGGCAATGTTCCTTCCAATTTAAATGTCAGGTCTCCACCACCCAGCGGAAAGACGTCCATCACTAAATTAATGTTTGCCCTCAGCTTACTGGCTGTCAAATAAAATGAATGTCTATGTGTATCTCTGACATGCACAAAAATCGAAAATCATTCCAAAACCATCAAAAATACTGTTGAAAATGTAAAAGCCTCAAAACACTTAAGCACTGCAGAGCAATTTGAAACAAATACATCGAACATGCTTTGATAGAACAAAATTAACTCAATGAGTTAAAAAAAAAAAAGCTACCCTTCTCCGTTGAAGCAAACTTAGCCGACAGATTTCCTGCTGCAGGAAGTTGGTGCTCCACCCCACAGCACCGCATGTGGAGTCTGCTCTTGGAATGTGATCAGAATGAAAGTGGCAAGTTCCATCAAGGATCTTGTGTAAAAGGATTCAGAATACCTAGATGCCCCCACCAAGAAAAGTTATAACCATCCACTGCAAACAATCGATAGGCTTTGAGGGACCCATAGTAAAGTCTGCAAGTCTCGCAAGCCCTGTTGTTGACATGACAGTTCGTGGAGCTGTGAAAGCGGAATTATCCCTTTCCTGACCTTATAGTGGAGCCAAGGTAATAAATGAACTAGCTGGAAATTATTATCAGTCCAGTTCAAGATTGATTAATGACTTATAAACCATTGCTTATTATTATTACATCAACCTATCTTGCATCTATACCATTAAAACTCTTGCATTGTATACACACCCATAAAGCGGAGGAATTTCGAAATACCATAGCTCTGAAAAAAGTATCGCTGCTCGACTATAAATACTGATGTAAAAAACAGTCATCTAACCATGGTGATTAGTTTGTCATTAGCTAATGGAATACTTCAGCCAAGGAACAAACAGACCTGTCTTTTAGTAACACCATGTTACATCTTTAGGCGGTCCCAAAGCATTTCACTAACAATGTTTATTGAGGTGTATACAATCAGGAAAGGAACAGATCGTGTGGACGCACAGTCTCTTGGCCAGAATGGGGGAGATTGAGAACTAGAGGGCATAGGTTTAAGGTAAAGGGGGAAAGATTTTATAGGAATCTGAGGGGTAACCTTTTCACGCAAAGGGTGGTGGGTGTATGCAACGAGCTGTCGGAGGAGGTAGTTGAGCCAGGGACTATCACAATGTTTTAGAAGCAATTAGACAGGTAAATGGATAGAACAGGTTTAGAGGAATAAAACGCAGCCAAGTGGGACTAGTGTAGATAGGACATGTTGGTCGGTATAGGCAAGTTGGGCCGAAGGGCCCGTTTCTACACTAATGTATTTTTTTACGAGTAGAAACAAGGAACTGCAAATGTTAGTTAACAGAAAAAGATACAAAATGCTGGAAGATCTCAACGGGTCATGCCCTGGAGAACGTGGATAGTGCTGTTTCAGGTCCCGACACACAGCTGAACTCTACACTAACAAATAAATGACCAAGCAGCCTTCTTAACTCTTTTGGTTGGGGGGGTGAATGGGCAGATTAACTGGCAAGGACTCTGCTCTTCACCAAAAAGGTTGGCCCGAATTTCGAGAAAGCCACATTGGCAAATGTAATAATCACATTCAAAGTAAAGTACAGTGAAACCCTGATAATCATGCACCCTTGGGACACTGGTTTAGTTTCGAGATACAATGAGGAAACAGGCCCTTCGACCCACCGAGTCCGCACCGACCAGCGATCCCCGCACATTAACACCGTCCTACACACTATAGGGACAATTTACATTTGTACCAAGCCAATTAACCCACAAACCTGTACGTCTTTGGAGTGTGGGAGGAAACCGAAGATCTCGGAGAAAACCGACGCAGGTCACAGGGCGAACGTGCAAACTCCACAGAGACAGCACCCGTAGTCGGGTTCGAACCTGGTTGCTTGTAAGGCAGTAACTCTACCGCTGCGCCACCATGCCAGCCACTGTTAGTAGATTTTTCTGGACAACTGGATATAACTCCTCTAAAAACGCAGACACACTATTATTGCACTCCACTCCTTTTACATGTTTTATAGTAGAATAATACATTAAATTTTCTAGCAAACTTGGCAAATTTAAAAGGTGTGGAAAAATAAATAAATCTACAAGGCATTTGAGAGATAGGAAAGATTTGGAGGAATACAGGTCAAACGTGAGCAAATGGGACTGGCACTGATGGGCATCTTGGTTGGCAGAGATGAGTTGGGCTGAAGGGCTGGTTTCTGAGCAGTCAGACTCTATCGACACTCCATCCCCTGGCTCCAGCTGCCAAACGTCCCATGTTCCTGATTCCTGGTGCTCTGGACCCCAACCCCGGCTCCAGCTGTACATCCATCCCATTGTCCGGACTCCAGCCCCGGTTGTACTCTGTATCTCCAGTTCAGGCCGCAAATCTGACTTGCATTCTGGCTCACATTCTGGATTAACGAGTCAGCCAGATGTCAAACCATCACAATTTCAGACAATCGGATGCTGGATTAGGGGAATCTTACTGTATTTCCAACCACCCAATTTACCCGAAAACCGAAAAGATCATAAATCAAAGAGGGTGTCTCAGACAAAAGACTGCAGATAACATTTTCACACAAAGGGTGGTGGATGCATGAAACAAGCTGCCAGAGGAGGGAGTGGCTGGGACTATCCCAACATTTAATAAGCAGTTAGACAGGTATATGGATAGGACAGGCTAGGAGGGAAATGGACCAAAATGCTGGCAGGTGGGATTAGTGTAGCCGGGACATGGGCCTGTTTCCACACTATATTCACTCTCTATGAGTCTATAACACATATAACAGCAGATGGGGCAAAAGTAGATTTGCTGCCTAACAGCGCCAAAACCCAGGTTCGATCCTGACTACAGGTGTTGCCTGTAAGGAGTTTGTACTTTCTCCCAGTGACCGTGTTCTCCGATTTCGTCCCACACTACAAATACATACAGGTTTGTAGGTTAATTTGGCCTCTGCAGATCATCCCTAGTGCCTAGGATAGTGTTAGTGTACGGAGAACAGCGACGGCTGTATTTTGTTTCCGCGCTTTATTTCTAAACAAAGCTCCCAAGCAGAGTCAACTTCATTGCTAATTAACGTCCAATAGGTGTGGGCAAATAGATTGGCAAATACAATTCATTGTTCACACCACTGAATGAACATTGCAAATGTTACATTCTCTGGTGCTGTTTCATCAAACTAACTGCAGCGCAATCCAAGAGTTCAAGTTCAAGAGAGTTTTATTGATGAAAACCAGCATCTGCAGTTCCTACTTGCACATTATTTTATCCACGTGAGGAATGGGCTTGAATTCATAATATGCCTTTCCCAACCTTATAATATCCCAAAGAAATTTACCACCAATGAAGCCCATTTTAATATCCACTCGCTGTCTTAATGAAAAGACACACACCATGTTCTCACAGTTAGCATTGTTGCTCGCCAAGTAATTAAATATCCTGTGCTATGGGATCATTTGTAACCACGTGAGCAGACATGTGGATCTCAGTTTAATATCTCAGTAAAGATGAAGCCAGAACTCACAAATCCTCAATGCTACACTGGGACTAACAGCTTGAATGAACTCTTCTGCAGCAGAGCTGTGAACAAGAAAATGGTACCACTGAGAATGCTTGTCTGAGAAACATTAGGAAGTTATCATAAAGCAAAAAAAGAACAAACATAGTCCCAATGCAACTAGTTCAAACCTGAGCATTATTTTGATCGATTTACACAAAATGCTGGAGTAACACAGCAGGTCAGGCAGCTCCTCTGGAGCGAAAGGAATAGGTGACGTTTTGGGTCGAGACCCTGCATCAGACTCGACCCGTAACACCACCTATTCCTTTTCTCCAGGGGAACTGCATGACCTGCTGAGTTAAGGGCCTGTCCCACTTGGCCGTCATTTGCGCGTCATTTACGCGACCTGATAACGTGTGAGTAGCGTGGGACGGGCACATGGAGTGGCGTGGAGTGTGGAGTTGTGCGCGGTATCGCGCAGCGCTCCAGGATTTCGTTCTGCACAAAATCTTCGTGCGCCACCGGCCTGTCATGTAAATGATAGCCATGTGGGACACCCTGGCGTGGCGCAACGTCTCACCTCCAACAGCAGCAGAAGCAGGCAAGCGATCGCCGAGCTCGGCCTGGGGCTCATGGCCAATGCGGATCCGGATCCGCCCCCACTCCTACTCCCAGAGTGGGGCCAAGACGATTGGAGATAGACACAAAATGCAGGAGTAACTCAGCGGGACCGGCAGACTGAAGAAGAGTCTCGACCTGAAACATCATCCATTCCTTCTCTCCAGAGATGCAGCCGGTCCCGCTGAGTTACTCCTGCATTGTGTGTGTATCTTCAAATAACGTCACGCACTCCAGACGGCTGTGCGGACGCATGATGACGCGCGCGACTGTCGAGCGTCAGTCACTACCGGCCTGTCGTGTAAATGATGGCCAAGTGGGACAGGCCCTTTACTCCAGCATTTTGTCTATCTTCGATGAAAACTAGCATCTGCAGTTCCTACTTGCACATTATTTTGTTTAGTTCATTGTTAAAAGACACAAGACTTCTAAACAATTTTCTGCTGCATTCACATTTGAAGAACACCATTTTTTCTCTGTTCATCCTCCTCTTTCCTCCCCCCTCCCCCGAACAGGAAGGAGTAGAGGCACTTCTTGCACCTCCACTGCCCTCACCAATTCCACAATAATTCAATACGATAGCCATTTCCTCATGTGCACTGTCTGCTCAGAATCTCAAACCATCTCACAGGAAGCCCTTGCTAAACGGAAATATGACATCCCAAAATAAAAGCACAGTTGCTCACTCAATATATAAAATACAGCCATGGTTTCACTTAATACAGCCATGCACATTGTTCAACCTTTCAACTTTATTAAGTTGTATATTTTGCTAACTGCACAATTCCATTGTTAAATGCAAAATAATTAGCTTGCGTCAAACTGCCTGTCAGGGAAGCAATGTGGAGCGGGGAGGAATTCATTTCTTGGCTGTTACAGCAGAGAAAAAAAATGATTCCAGGTTTGACCTGAAAAAGCCACAATGCTGAAGTCACTGCTGGAATTTCCTTTGTTTTGATCACTGCATACATCCAAGCTGTTCATTTCCAGAGTTTCCTCAGTCCATTGTGCATACCACACCAGCCTTCTGGTTAAGTGGACAAAACACCACTCGCTATTTGATTTAAGAGGTTTGGAACAAACCATCACAGAACAAAAGATAGCTTATTAGCAAACAGCTGTTTATTAACACCCACACTCTTACACACACACACATTTACACACACAACTAAACCTACAGAAAAGTCCCAAAGTGTGTAAATCAAAATCACTTTGGGGTTTAAAAGGGGAATACAATAGATATGGGAGATGGAATAAGTGTGAATATGATCCTGAAGGTTTGCAAGCTGTTAATCTGAACAGTATTGTCAAGGCACATCATAAACCTCCCAAAAAAAACCCACACAGAAGAAATGAAAATGATAAAGTCCTAAAGGCATCGAGATGTGAGCACAGCCAAGAAAGCTCATTACAATGAACTGGATAATAAGGCTCAATGTTGATGGCGGTGGTTGAAGAGGTCAGTAAATACAAGGTGTGAAAATCAACATCCCACAGCTCCAACCTCTCTAACCTGACCAATTTTAAATTCATCCTATTTGTTTTGCACGAGCTAAAGTTTATCAATTATAATGAAGCCAAAATATTCAACAATGTCAAGAGTGGTTACTATACAGAAGACAGTACTTTGGTCCATCAAATCTATGCCAACACTTAGCATCCCAGTCTAGTCAGTCCCTTCTTCCATTCTGTCTCCATAAACCTGCAAGTTATTCCCTCTCACCATATCTATTGTATTCCCCTATGAAACCCCAGAGTGATTTTGTGTCCACCACTGAGTGAATTCCAGATCGTAAATTACTCCAGCTGTTTTTTTCACAACAGCCTTGTATCATGTACATCTCTATCAAAACCCGTATCAATCTTTGAAATATATAGTCAATAGAATACTATCGGCTAGAGTAATAAGATTATTCCAAATTACAAAACAAGCACACTTCGAATTTGGGTATAAGCCACATAAACTACTTGCGAGGCAACTGAAGCAACGAGAAAAGGAAAAAACTATTACTAAAATTAAATGGGATAAGGGTAAGTTTTTAACACTGCCTAAGGATATTAATAAGAGGTTTGCCCAATTTTATCACAATTTATATACATCTAAAATAAATACAGATGTAAGTAAAATTACAAATTTTTTAGATAATTGCAAGCTCCCAAAATTGGATAGTTTAGAACAAGAGCAATTAGGAGCACGGATTACTAGTGAAGAAATAAAACATAAATAAACTCACTGAAAAATGGGAAGACCCCAGGACCAGACGGTTTTAGTAATGAATTTTATAAAAGATTTCAGGAGTCAATTATACCAAGATTATTCAATTTATACACGCAGGCTTATACCGAAAATAAACTACCAGAAACCCTAGCAGAAGCAACAATAACACTTATACCAAAAAAAGATAAAGATGTAGATGAACCGGGTTCTTATAGAGCTATTTCACTACTAAATACGGATCAGAAAATTTTAGCAAAGATTCTAGCTAGAAGGCTAAATAATTATATTAACAATTTAATAAATACGGATCAAACGGGATTTATACCCAAAAGACAATCATTTAATAATTTGAGAAGGCTTTTCAATATAATGTACTCTCATAATGAGGACAATGAAGATATTTCAGTTGTCACGCTGGATGCAGAGAAGGCATTTGATCAAGTAGAATGGCAGTATTTATACAAGGTACTCCAAAAATTCAATATGGGAGAGAATTTTATTAGATGGGTTAAACTACTTTACGATAGACCTACGGCAAGAATATTAACTAACAATACGCTATCTCCAAAATTTTACTTATCAAGGGGTAATAGGCAAGGGTGTGCCTTATCACCATTGCTATTTGCCCTTATGATAGAACCGTTGGCCGAAAAGATTAGAAATCACCCGAATATTCACGGATATAACACTAAGGATTCAAAGAATAAAATTTCACTATATGCTGATGATATTCTTTTATATATTACTAATACACAAACGAGTATACCCACCTTATTAACACTAATTGAGGAATTCGGCTCTTTTTCAGGATATAGAATAAATTGGAATAAAAGCGAAATTATGTCTTTAAAACCACAGGATTCGAGACACTTACTAAAATTCCCCTTCAAAATTGCAACAGAAAAATTCAAGTATCTGGGTATTCAAATTACGAGAAGACACAAATCATTATTTAGTGCCAATTTTATATCACTATTAAATAAACTGAATGATATGATTAAATTTTGGAAAACACTTCCGCTCTCATTGATAGGTAGAATTAACGCTATAAAAATTAATAGATTTGTTTCAAGCGATCCCAATATATATTCCAAAATATTTTTTCAAAAAACTAGATTCCACTATCACTAATTTTATATGGGATTACAGAACACATAGAATTCAACGAATGCATTTGTGCAAATCTAAAGAAGTTGGGGGTTTATCATTACCTAACTTTATGTATTACTACTGGGCAGTGCATATTAAGAACATAATGTACTGGCTGGATAGTTCCACTCAGCAGTT
This sequence comes from Amblyraja radiata, assembly GCF_010909765.2. Classification (NCBI taxonomy): domain Eukaryota; kingdom Metazoa; phylum Chordata; class Chondrichthyes; order Rajiformes; family Rajidae; genus Amblyraja; species Amblyraja radiata. The sequence goes on from NC_045969.1 coordinate 23,339,580, forward strand.
GGAGTGGATAAGAATGGAGAAAGAAGAGTGCTATCCGCACGATATAGGAACGATCCTGCTCTCACCGATAAAATTGAATAGTATAATATATAAGAACCCAATTATTCACAATATAATAAGAATTTGGAAACAAATAAAAGTATCCTTGAAATTAAATAATTTATCAGTACTAACCCCACAATTGAACAACCCCGCATTCAAACCTTCTCTCATCGACAACACATATCAACAATGGGATAGACTGAGGATTAGGAAAGTCTAATATGTATGAATTGGGTAAACTGTTATCATTTCAACAATTAAAATTAAAATTTAAATTGAAGGATAATCAATATTTTAAATATATACAGGTATGTGACTTTATGAAGAAATATACACATAGATTTCAAACTATATTTTTAGACCCTTTAGAAGAAGCAATGAATATTAAGGCTGATTCACAAAAATTAATATCATACTTTTATAATAATATATTATATAGAGAATCACCCTCAACAGAAGCACTAAGGGAAGATTGGGAACATGAGCTAATGATAAAGATCTCGAAGGATAGATGGGAAAAGTATTTGATGAATACACATAACTGTTCTATTAATACAAGACATAATTTAATTCAATTCAAATTATTACATAGACTATATTATTCAAAAACGAGGTTGAATAAATTTTATCCAAACGTCTCTCCCAGATGCGATAAATGTTTGTTTCAAAACGCTAATATAACACATTCATTTGTAGGATGTACAAAGTTGAATACATTTTGGAGTGATATATTTGATATATTTACAAAGCTCTTCAAGTCAAGAATAGAACCCAAAATGGAATGGATTATATTTGGAATAATAGGAGAAGATACCAATTTAAATAAAGACCAAAATGTTTTTTTAAATTATGGGTTAATAATTGGAAAGAAATTGATACTTACATTTTGGAAAAATACAACCATACCAACTGTTAAAATGTGGATTAGGAATATGATGGACATAGCACGCCTTGAAGAAATGAGACTCCGACTAATAGATAAATATGACCAATTCTTAAGGAGTTGGTCTCCTTTCATCGACTTTTTGGAATCATGTGATGCAGCGGTACCATAAGGATTGCTGATTTCAGTTCATGACGTGGATAGGTCTACATCTCCGAATATAGATTTGAAAAATTCTCTTTTAAGGGGCCTTCTCTTCTATTTCTACTTTCCACCTTTTCTTTTTTATTTTATTTTTTTTATTTATTTTTTTTTATATACACACTTCACGTTTTTCTACTCTCTACCATCTATTTTTCCACTCTTTCCCCTTTCTATTGTTTTCTTTTTCTTGTCTTGCTTACTTCCTTCTCATAACATAAAACTAGAGGTTGTACATAGAATGGATTACGGTATGACATAGTTGGCACCTAAAATTAGGTGCCACTGTATTGTTTTGTATTGTATTAACTTCTAATAAAATAAACAAATTAAAAAAAATTAAAAATTAAAATTTAAAAAAAACCCGTATCAATCTTTCCTTCCCCAGAGGGAACGACCCCAGCCTCTCCATTTTAATAGTGGTGCTGAAATCCCTCATCTCTGTACTTACCATCTCACCACATCCAAATGCACTTAACCAATACCACTATGGAGATGTATTCACTGTAATAATGTGGCAAAAAGGACAGTCAATTTCCATAGAGTAAGATTCCACAAAACCTTTTGTGCTGATGATGAGGTAATTAGTTTCAGTGGTTTGGTTCAGTTTAGTTTAGTGACACAGCATGGAAATAGCCTGGAAGATAGACAGCGGGACAGGCAGCATCTCTGGTGACGTATCGAGTCGCGATGAATAGATAGTGAGGCCCAGTGCAAATTGGACGAAGAACAAATATTTCACTTGGGCACCCCCAGCGGTTTGAAATGACTTCTCTAAGTTCAAGTAACCCTTGCTTTCCCTCTCTCTCCATCCCTCTCCCCTCCCGGTTCTCCAACCAGTCTGACTGCCCTCGATTACATTGTGTCTCTGTTTGCTTTGTTGTCACCTTCTTCTAGCTAACAATGGTCAATTTCTTGAGCTTCGTCTCCTTTGATATCTTACACTTCCTTATCTCTGAACTGACGCCGGCCACAGATCACCCAGTCATATAAGTTCTATATCATCCAATTTTCTCATTGGCTCCCTACCCATTTGAGACAATTTTATTTTTTCACAGAGGCCAATTAACCTACAAACCTGTATATCTTTGGGATGAGGGAGAAATCTGGGGCACCTTGAGGAAACCCACGTAGTCACAGGGACAACATGCAGACTCCCCACATTCAGCACCCATGGTTAGGATTGAAGTTTCTGGGGCTGTGAGGCAGCAACTCTACCAGCTGTGCCACTGTGCTTGCTCCGTTGTTGCAGTGGTGTTAATTCAGGGATAAATATTGGCAAGAACACCAGCAAGACTTTCCCTGCGCTTCTTTGAATTGTGCCATGGGACATTTTGTATACCTCACAGAGGACAAACTGAGCCTCGGTTTGATGTCAGCTGATGATATCAACTGAGAAAGGTGCAGAATCCACAGTCATCTCGTTGCCATTCAGATTTCTGAATAAAAGCTTTTGTCCAAACTAAAGGCAGGCTAGACCTAATTTAGACAACACATTTACTTTTACTCCACCAGCAACCACAACCAGAACATTGGGCGGAACAGTGGCACAGCAGCAGAATTGCTGCCTTACAGCATCAGAGACCTGGGTTCGATGCTGATTATGAGTGATGTCTGTATGGAGATTGTACATTCTCCCTGTGACCACGTGGGGTTTCTCCGGGTGCTCTGGTTTCCCCCTACACTCCAAAGACATACAGGTTTCTAGGTTAATTGGCTTCGATAAAAATGAAAAATTTCCTTAGTGTGCAGGATAGTGCTAATGTATGGGGTGATCGCTGTTCGACGTGGACTTGGTGGACCGAAGAGCCTGTTTCTATGCTGTATCTCTAAGTCTAAAGTTTAAGGAATAACACCAAAATTATATATTTTCATCTCAACTTCAATTGGCTGGGCCAGAAGAGTGAAAGAAGGAAGTAATAAGAAGAAAATTGTGGCGGCACAGTAGTGCAGCTCACAACCTCAGTGACCAGAGTTCAATCCTGACTTCCAGTGTTATCTGTGCAGAGTTTGCATGTTCTCTCTGTGACTGCATGGGTTTCCGCCAGGGGCTCCAGTTTCTTCCCACATCTCAAACGTGTAGGTTGGTAAATTAATTAACCATTGTAAATTCTTGTTGCCCCTAGTGTGGAAACAAGTGATAGAATCTGGAACGAGTTGATGAAAGTATGGATTGAATAAAATAGGATAATTGCAGGATTAGAGGAAATGGTGTTTGTTGGTTATGAGGGCTTGGTGGGCTGAAGAACTTGTTTTAATGTCAAGTGACACAATGAAAACCAAAATTGTATAATGGAATCATCTTCCATTTAGTCTGAATCTGAACAGGGAGAGAAGAGAATGAAGGAGAACGTCTCCGTGTCTTTATGATAGCAGTATTTTCCATTGTTCCTCCATGGTGTTTTGGCTCCATAATACACATATTGACTGATACACAAAATGATAAAGTTTAGATGCTCTTTTTATCCTGACATGTTGAAACAAACAACTTGCATAGCTATAGCTTCATTTATATACAAAAATACCCCAAGGCACTTGACATGAGCAATGCTAAACAAAAACTGGTGTTGGGATATGTGACCAAAAACATATAACGCAGGTTTTAAAAAGCAGAGAAAATATATACAAATATTAGAAGGTCCACCAGAACTGTAGGTCTGGACACAAACACAATAACAGAAATGAGATAAACTATAAATGAGATAATAGAAGAGAGAAAGATTGCATTTAAAAGATTATAGGGCTGGAAGTGGTAACAGAGCCATAGAATCAGGGAGTCAGAGCTATACAGCATGGAAACAGATTCTTTGACACAATTTATCCATGCCATACTGGGCTGGTCCCATATATCTAAGCACTTCCTATCCATATATCTGTCCAAATGTCAGTTAAAAGTTGTAATTGTATCCACTTCTATAACTTCCTCTGGCACCTTATTCCAGATACGACTAAGTGGAATAGTTGCCACTGAGGTCCCTTTTAAATCCCACCACTCTCACTGGAAGCTTATGCCTTTTAGATTTAGAATCCTTTACCCTGGGAAAAAGACCGATCGTTCACTTTATCCACGCCCGTCCTGATAGTCACCCACCTGCGATTCAGTGTGATCCAAGGAAAATCTCCCACCCTATCCAATCTCTCCATATAACTCGAGCTTATAAGGCCAAGTCACATCCTGGTGAATCTCTTCTGCAGCCTTTTAACTTCCTATTGGTGGGTGGCCAGAACTGCACACAGACTCCAAGTCTCCATCTTTCAAACATATTTCCTTAATAGCTACCACATAGTGGCCTCCATAATGTTTGGGACAAAGACACATCATTTATTTATTTGCCTCTGTACTCTACAATTTGAGATTTGTAATAGAAAAAAATCATGTGGTTAAAGTGCACATGAGGCTAGTGAGCACAGCAGCAATGAATGGGGCTTAATGAAAGTTTGGATACAACCAGTGCAGTTTGGATAACTGTCCTCTTTGAATCTGTAGTCTGGAACAGCTTCACATTTAATGACATTCTCAGCTTTCAGAGGGAACTGTTTAAAATACCAACATATGCTGTAAAATATCTGTGTAAGAGATCTACGGTGGGTGATTCATTCTGAAATCATTAATTTTGCAATACTTTTTGAAGTACTCTTTGTCCCATCTGAAGTTGCATTATGGCATTTATGCCAATTACATTTTATGGGTGAATAGATCATACAAATTTAGCCAGACTAGATTTATATCACCTTTCCTCAGCAAATAGGTTGGATATACTGGAGTTCAGGGCCTCTGAAGAGGGGTCTCGACCCGAAATATCACCTATTCCTTTTCTCCAGAGATGCTGCTTGACCCGCTGAGTTGCTCCAGTTTTTTGTGTCTATCCTAGATAACCTAGCTGTGTTTCATTGAACCGTGCACACACTAAGTTTGTCACTGTTAGCACATGAAAATGTGAAACAGATTGTAAAGGAATTAACATAGATGTGTCACATTTGACTGGCTGCTGCTAACCTTTCACAAATGTTCACTAAGTGATTCTCTCTCCCCTACACTTAAAAACGAACTTTATTACAGCATATGAATGAGATATTTGGATACAAAAATTTCCATTTTGTCTTGTCGATGAAAATCTTCCAGATACCATATTTGTTCAGTTTTCCCTCGTTACCTTAATAACAAAAACATTCCATCACAAATAACAGGGCTGTATGACCCTTCATGTTTACAAAACATGTGGCATTTTCTCAAATATTTTAGTTTGAAAGATGAAGAAATCCCATTTCTCCCAAAATGCTATTTTCTCATGTTATTTTAAATCATAAATTAAAATGCAAATTCATATTAATTACTGTAACAAGTTCAATAACAGAATGCACAACTATTGTAGTCTGAAGAAGGGTCTCGACCCGAAACATCACCTATTCCTTCGCTCCATAGATGCCGCCTCACACCCGCTGAGTTTCTCCAGCATTTTTATCTACCTTCGATTTTTAGAGCATCTGCAGTTCCTTCTTAAACTATTGTAGACATGTAGCTTTGCTCAGAGTTACATGCTTTCAAATATACTAATTTATTCTCAATTTAGAAAGTATTTTCTTTTTGATTATTAGATCACAGAATATTTCAAATATTGAATCTGCAATTAAAATTTGCTCATCTTATTTACAACACATAATTATTGGGGGTTCAGTCCAGAATATGACATACACACACTGTGGTGGTTGCAGAATGACTTTGGAGGAATGGAGACAAGCCATGAGCTTTTCCGAAATATATTCCAAAGCACCTGAGCAATGCTGCTGAAGTCTTTACCAATCTTAAAGCATGAGATAAAATAGAGAGACTTGTGACAAATGCAACTTGAGAAAAATGCAAGAGGAGTTAATGTGCCCATGAAAAATATATTTGGGATGCATTCGACAACCACAGAGGGTTGATATGATACAAGACATGGCTTTATACCAAAGGAATGAATGCAAGCAGTTGGAACTTGACTAAGAAATGATGGGGATAGGGATGGTGAAGGATAGGGTTTGGAGTAGAAGGAATAGCATGCCTGCCAAAAGGCCGATGGTGTGAGCTAGCTTGCATAGCTGATGCCATGCAGATGGAATGAGGAAGTCCAGTTGAAACAGATCTGTGAAGGCTCTGTTTGGTGTTAAATTTGACATGGCAATCTACCTTTGGATTTGAATTAAAAATGAATGGAATGGAATGCTAGAGATTCCACTGGGGAGCAAAATGGAACAACTTCAGTTCCATCATTGCCAAGCTGCAGCATTGCTGCCTGGTACACAAGGGTTTTAAACAAGCCTTTGGCACAATGGAGGAAAGTACAGCTGTGTGTTAATGGTTGATATAAAAATACTCGTGCACCAAATTCACCTGGCAGATGCATGACATAATGATAATGAAAGCATTACCTTACTCGTGGAAGCCAATCCCGTCTTCCGTTCACCCTGTTAAGTCTGAGGTAAAAGTCTTTCACTATATTGAAAAGTTAAAGCTACTAGAAAGAATGGCAGTGGTACAACCAATATATATAATGTCTAAAATTCTCCCAGTGGAGGGTTTTTGCATGATTGCATTACGAAACATTCCCCAACCAGTACCTGTATCACTAAATGCCTGAGACATCTGCTAGCTCTCTTGGCAGGCAAGTCCTCTTAGTAAAATTCCAGCATTCACAAAAATCTACAGCACCCATCCTGCAGCACTTGATGATAATCCCCTCAGCTCTAAAACAAAGCTTAATTAAATCAGTAGAGGAACATTAAAGAAATAATAGGCAATCTATTTCAATAATTTAATCAATTTTCAAATTTTTAGAAAAACAGAAGATATACCATAGAACACCTATGAATAAAAATGAGCCACTCCAAAATATCTAGCATTCTCAGTCCGGGATTACTTTGGGACATGTTACATAACAGACATACCCACACCGATCTCCATTGCCTACAAGTATCCGATTCCTGTATGCTTCACCTTCCTGGGTACAAACTGGCAGTCAAGTTTCCTGCATTATTACAACTACACTTCTAAAGCAAATCATTATCTGCAAATCGCTTTGAGACTTTCCACGGTATTAATTACTTTCCATCTTTACTGTAGAAGTCCTGCAGTTATCTCATGGACCTAAAATTGCCTATTATAAAGCATTTTGACTCCACACTTTTCTTCATTAAAAGTTTTTAACCATTTTTTCCAAAGATTCAGTTGCACATAAACAGAGTTAATGCATCTGTATTCATGCTACTATTCCAGCATAGTTGCTGGGAGTTAGCAGGAGGCAAGTGCGAACCATATGGCTTTGGACCGCACAAATAATGGTATTAAATGCTGCAGTCATGAGAAACCATGAATAACTCAGAGGCCTTGCTGAATCAGGCCTTAATAAACCCACAGTTGCTAATCACAAACAAATTTAAATCCAGGCTTCTGTTAAACGAAACTGTATTTAAACAGGGTGCTGCTGCTTTTACTTGGAAAATGATACGTTTGCATTTTGCAATTTTCTAGAAATGGGCAAATCGCAAAACAAACAATGAGAATGAAATTAATTCAAAACCACCTGAGTCACGTTGACAATTACTAATTACTTCAAAAGTATGCTTTCTAAGTTTTTATTGGGCAAAAGACATTAAGGGGTACAGAGCAAAGTTTATGAATGAATTCCAGGAATGTGATCTAACCACGTACAGGAGCAGGCTGGAGAGACTGAATGGCCGAGTCTTGTCCCGAGCAAAGCCATTCCTCAACACCACAGGGCAGATCTCAACTTCAGCGATCTTGCAGAGTGAGAAGGACGGTGGCGCAGCAGTAGAGTCGCTGCTTTACAGCGCCAAAGACTTGGGTTCGATCCTGACAACGGGTGCTATCTGTACAGAGTTTCTACATTCTCCCTGGGTTTTCCCTGGGTGCTCCTGTTTCCTCCCACATTCCAAAGATGTGCAGGTTTGAAGATTAATCGGCTTCTGTAAATTGTCCCTCAAGGGAGGGTAGGATAGAACTAGTGTGTAGGACATAACTAGTGCATCGGGATGAGGGGGGAAAAGGGAGGAAAAAAAAATCGCTGGTCAGCACAGGCTTAGTGAGCCAAAGGGCCTGTTTCCATGCTGAATCTCTAAACATTAGCTGATCGGCAGATCTATTATTTGATTGTCTGAATACATTGGAAATGAGTATGTAAATCAGGCCGACCGCTCAAGAATGTGATTTAATTTGCACATATATAACAAACACAAACACCTAACACAGGGCACCTGGACAATGTCTAATATTTTAATAAGGAGCAGATAAAAACCATTGAACAATACAATCGCTTCAATTTGTTTTGAAATATGATATAATATGGAAATTAGGCATTTGTGTGGTTTATTGTACAACAAAGATAACTTAAAAGTAGAATGTGATGTATTCAAAGAGTTTTAATTCCAACTATCACTAGAACAACACAGCAGTTAGTTGTTGCCCAAAACTCTTGGGACATGGGATCGATCCTGACCTCCATTGCGTGGACTTTGAATTTGCTCCCGATGACTGTGTGGGTTTATTCTGGGATCTCTCATCTCTTTCCACATGGTAGGTTATTTGGCCATTGTAAAACATCCCTTAGTGGAGACAGGTGGCAAAACAAATCACAGGGGCATTGATGGGCATGTGTGGAAGAGAATAAGTTGTCAGATCGTATGGAAATAATCAGCGTGGGAATGTGCTTGAAGGGATTGCTCAATGGAGAACCTGCATGGATCTGAAAGGCCAAACAGCCTCTTTTTGCGTCTCAATGAGTAAATCAAGCAGCCAGTGCAAATGCGAGCAACATCAGTGACCCCAAAACAGTATTTGCTTTCAATATTCTCAGTCCCTTTATCGTTTTGCTGCAGTGCCGAGCTAAAGTTCAGTCGTAAAACAAGTCCAATGATCAAGATCATAAGGTAGAAATTATTTAGTTTCTACTGCTGCATGTAATTTTATTAAGTTACAGGATGAGGTGTCAAAAGCAAGGCCATCATGTAATGCTCAATGCACTCAATACTGGGATTGGAAACCATGAAGATCCCACTGGTAGGAGCCATAGGATTCAGACCCAGCATCAGTGAACTGGTAGCAATATTTCTCCAAGTTATGGAGTATGGATTGCCAGAATATCTGGTGCTCTTGTGTGCTATTGCTGTTGTCTCTTTAGGTAGTTGAGGTGCGGATGCTGGTTTAAATGGAGGTTGTGGGTTTGGAAGGTGCCAAACAGATGATACACTATGATATAGCAGTGGTAGAGTGAACGTTCAGGGCAATGAATGTGTGGCCAGTTAAGTGAGCACCTTGTCCTGGCTGGTGTCAGGCTCCTTGAGGGTGGTGTAATGAGTTACAGATTAAAACCTCTGACATGCACTAGGAGCAGCAGTATTTGTGTGACTGGTGCAGTTACGCTTTTGGTCAACATTAAACCCTAAAACATTGATGGCATTGAATTCTCTGACGCTAATAACAATCAAAATCAGTGTTCAGACCTGAACATTGTGGGAGACAGGCATTTCCTGTCACTTGCAAATGTTATTTACTGCTGCTTCATAGTTTGAGATGGAGGGAAAGGGATTAAACATTGTGTAATTGGCAGCAAACACCCCACTTCTATTTTCTTTACTTGTGGTTATTAATGAAGCACTGAAGATGGCCGTCCTAGCCCCAGCACAACGAGGACGAACATCCACAACCACATCAGACACTGCATCAGCCAGTGGAATGTTTCCTCGTTTCACAGTGATCAGATTTACCAGAACTCCTGGTGCTACAGATGTCAAGAGGCAGTCACTTTGATCTCACTCTGGAATGCAGCTCCTTTCTCCAAATTTTCCAAGGCTGTAGATGTAATATGGTGCTGAAAAGTCCTGGGGACACTAGGTGAGGATTAGTGAGCAGGTTTACAGTGAATGGGCTGCACTCGGTGGCACTGTCAACAAACACTCATCAATTTGCTGATGACTGAATGTAGATTCATGGATGATTGATGATATTGCATTTGTCCTGCTTTGTGTAAACAGGACATATCCAATTAATTTTCTACATTACTAGCACTAACCACAGTAATAACTATACCAGAACGACATGAAAACAGGATCTAAAAGAAAATGCTGGAAATACTCAGTAGGTGTTTGTGGGAAGAGAAACAGAATCAACATTTCAGGTCAGGGACCATCTGTAAGGATTGAAAAGGAGAGAAAAGCTGTTAACCTGCTGGGAAGGTGGGGGTGGAGAGTGCCTTTGACAGAGTGAAACCAGGTGACCATGGGGATAACTTGTTAACAATGTTATCTGATCAATGAGTGAATGGGAGCACAAAAATGCTGAGAAATGCTGGAATGGGAGCAGTTTGAGAGCGAGAGCACAGACAGGAGAACCCAGACAAATGAATGTAAAAGTTGCAAAATGTGGAAGAGAAGGACAGACTTCTGGATAGACAGAAGAAACATGTCTTCTTCTCCCAGAGAGAAAACAGAAGATAAAAAAGGGGAAGAAACAAACAAGTTGAGCTAATGTGAGAGATGGCCGACTGATCCATACCGAGGAATCAAGTTACCAGGGCTTGTATTAAGCCCAAAAGGCTGCAACTTGCCGAGACAATAGATGAGGTGCTAATCCTCAAGCTTGTGTTGGGCCTCACTGCACCAGGAGGCCACAGACCAATAGGTCAGAGTGGGAGTGGGTTGGATAATTAAAGTGGTGGACAACAGGAGGCTCAGGGTGGCCCCTGTGGATTGAATGCAGGTGCTCAACAAAGCAATCCCCCAATCTGCATTTGGTTTCCCCAATGTAGAGACCACATTGTGCACTCCAAAAGATAGTAATAATAATAATGGATGGGATTTATATAGCGCCTTTCTAATACTCAAGGCGCTTTACATCGCATTATTCATTCACTCCTCAGTCACACTCGGTGGTGGTAAGCTACTTCTGTAGCCACAGCTGCCCTGGGGCAGACTGACGGAAGCGTGGCTGCCATTCTGCGCCTACGGCCCCTCCGACCACCACCAATCACTCACACACATTCACACACAGGCAAAGGTGGGTGAAGTGTCTTGCCCAAGGACACAACGACAGTATGCACTCCAAGCGGGATTCGAACCAGCTACCTTCCGGTTGCCAGCCGAACACTTAGCCCATTGTGCCATCTGTCGTCCCAATAATAGTACATTAGATTATAAGTGCCAGCGAATAACATCTTCTCCCAGACGGATTGTTTGGGTCCCTACATCATGGTGAGAGATCAGGTGAAAGGATAAGTGTTACATCGCCAATGGTTGCAAGGAAGAAAGTCCCACAAGAAGGGGCATGGCTGGTGGAAATGGAAGCATGGACCAGGGAGTTACAAAGAGGACTGTCTCTGTGAAATGCAGAAAGGGGAGGATAGGAGGAAGATATTTCTGGTGGTGGAATCCCTTTGAAGGTGGTGGATATTGTGGAGAAGGGCCTGTTGAAAGTGGAAGCCATTGGGGTGGAAGGCCAGAGGAACTCTATCAATGTTTTGTCTCAGAATGAGCAGAAGCAGAGGTGCGAGAAATGGATGAGATGCGATCATGTGTTGTTAACAAAGGTAGAGGGGAAGCCACAGTTCTGGAAGAAGGAAGTCATTTGTGAGGGACCCAGAGAGAAAGTTCCATCATTGTTGCAAATTTGATGGAGACAGAGGAACTAGGAGGATGGAATAGAGTGCTTACAGAAGGGTAGTGCTTGAAGAGTAATTAATAAAGTTGTGGGAGTCTGTGGGCTTGCAATGGATGCTTGTAGCTGGCCTATCTACCGAGATAGAGAGAAAGAGATCCAGCAAAGGAAGAGGAGAGTCAGAGATTGAGCATGTAAAGATGAGAGCAGGGTAGAAAATAGCATCAAAAGTAATGAAACTTATGATGTGTACGAAAGAACTGCAGATGCTGGTTTAAATCGAAGGTAGACACAAAAAGCTGGAGTAACTCAGCGGGACAGGCAGCACCAGTCTGAAGAAGGGTCTCGACCTGAGGCGTCACCCATTCCTTCTCTCCAGCGATGCTGCCTAATGAAACTTTTTAGTTCTGCATGAGTGCAGGAGGCAGCACAGGTGCAGTCATCGATGTACAGAAAAAGAGTTTGGGGAGTGGGCCCAGGTATGACGAAGCATAGACTGTTCCACATATCCCAAAACAAGACAGGTGTAACCAACACCTTTGAATTGAAGGAAGTGAGTGGAGTTGAAGGAGGTTATACAATGTGAGACAAGTTCAGCCAAATGAGTTTGCTGGTACAGGGCAAATAATTGGGCCTCTGCTCCACAAAATGAAGGGCTACACAGACATTGTGGACTGAAGGGCATGTTCTTGCGTTGTACTATTCTACATTCCATATGACTGGTCCAGAGGAGAAAAGATACTTAAAGATAATCGGAAGAAATAAATTCAGTTAAGCAATGGATCAGCAAGGGTAGTCCTGCTTGTAGATTCTGGGCAAGAGATGGAAACAGGCTGTGCAGAGCTAGGACACTGTCGGAAGCTGTGGAGGGAAGGTCACGTGATGAAATGAGCTCCATGGCTGTCTGGATGACGATAATGGAGAAATGGTAACGTCTAACTTGTCAATGTCACGTTGGTCACCCTTGTTTTTCCCTGTCAGAGACATCCTCCTACCCAACCTCACTGCAGCTTTACAGGTTTATTTTTTAGTTCTGATGAAGGGTCTCCTCCTTTGGTGTCATGTGGATAGAACAGATATAAAAGGAGTGATCACTTTGATATTTTATAGTCCAGATAGTCAGCAGAAATCAGCAAAACATAAATGAAGGCACTCATACATAACGTTAATCCTAGTGTATTTCATCTGTCCGCTTACCAACTAAATAGCATTCTTCCTATAGCTTGGTGACCAGAACTACACACAGTATTCCAAGTTCCCATCCCTCAACCATGTTTCTGTAATAGCTATTTTATCACAATCACATGAACTTATCCAGTACCTCAGCACACAGGCTGAAACATTTAGGACCCAGGATAAGGGCCACAACCAGTTACATGTTGAAATGTTTCCACTTGTGTGAGAATCTCAAACAAGGAGACCCAAGATTAGAAAATTAAAACAACGTAGGAATCTCTGGAAATCTCCACCAGGGAGGGTTGTGGAGGCGAGATCATTGGGAATTTTAAAGAGGAAATTGATACATTTTTGAAAGATCAGAAAAATTGAGGCGATGGGGAACAGGCTCAGAAGAGATGTGGCATGGGTCAGATCAACCACTATCACGCTGAATTGTGGGGCAGGAGTGAGGGGTCGAGTGGCTTACTACAGCTCCTAATTTTCTTATTTTCTGTTCTCACCTCCTTGCTTAACAATAGCATTTATTATCAAGTGTAATTGCTGCAGTATGTTCAATATCCTGAAATAAATAGTGAACGCCTATCCTTTTAGAAAGGAGGGGAAGGCACCGTTGCTTTGCTGCCCTGAAATATAACTGTCTCAAAATTATACAATCATGACATGCAAATCCAATTGATTTCTGATTGCTGTGACTACAACTACATTTGTTATAGATCAAGCTGCTTTAACCACATTTTTTTACTATTTGTGTATTTAAAACTATGTAGGAACATGTTGCAGAGTGGCTAATCTTTGGAATTCTCCATCCAGGAGGATTGTGGAGGCTAGATCTTCATAAGTTTTCAAAAAAATTTAAATTATTGATTTAATCCTCCTCTCAAATAGTTAAACATTTGTTCCGACTCTCCTCCCACCCCTACAGTGTTTCAAGAATGCAGGTCATACACTTCCATCCGGGCAGAGAGTGTGCTGGGAGGGGATATATGAAGATTCAAGTTTCACAAATGAATGCAGTACGATGTGCTTAAAACTATCCAAACTTAAACTTACATGGACGGTTAGTTTAAAAAGTAAAATTTAATGACGGATTTTCAAATACAAATTTTACTTAAACAAAACCGACTACTCAAAATGTAGAAAGCAGCTGGAACACAATCGGTTACTGAATAGCAATGTCCCACAAATACCGATTCAAGTCCCAAAATCTCTGTGCGTCACTGTGTGAGATTAGTTTGGAACAGCACACCACTTGCCTTGTGCAGAACACCAAGATTCAGGCTTCTATTCTTGTTCCTGATTGCAACTGCAAACATAACATTATTAAATGCTTAATCCACACAAGACATTTTCAAAGAGACATCTCTGCTGAGCAATGTTTACATGTAGACATTAGCAATTAATGACCAAACCAGTCACATGTCCAGGCCTACAGTTTTCCGGGTCGTGTCTGTGATCTCATCACAGCGTAAAATGCCATTCTTTTTGTCATCCAAACCTAAACCAAACAAACTCATCTTACCAAAGCACATTCTGAATGCACCTTCTAAAAGAAAAGCAAATAGGGTCTAATAAAATTGCACACTTTACTGTAAAACATTTAGCAGAAACTGTACTTGCAACAGAGGATGCTAACTTGCACTTCTGATCCAAACGCTGAGCAGCCAGCCCTGACCACACGGCTGAGTGTTGGTATGTATAATTTACTGCCCAGGATGTAGTCCCTAGATAGACTGTGCTTACCGCAGGGAGCTCATTCAGTGGGGCGTTTTATAGAACGGCTTTTACAATCATAAAGTTCCCTATACTCAATGCAGTTTTCTAAAAACATCATTTAGAATTGCAAAAGTTCTAGGACTATAGAAGTTCAGCATATCCCCAGATAAGACCGTAAGAAATTACAGAGAATTGTGGACCCAATACAGACCATCGCATAAATCACTCTCCCTGCCATGGACCGCATCTACACTTCACGCTGCCTCGGCAAGATCACCAGTATAATCAGGACGAGTCTCACCCTGACATTCCTACTTCCCCTCTCTCAGGAAGAGGTACAGAAGTGGGAAACGCATACCTCCAGATTCAGGGAGTTTCTTCCCAACTGTTATCAGGCTACTAAACCATCCTATCACCAACTTGTCAGCAGTTCTGACCTACCATCGACCTCACTGAAGATACTCGGACTATCTTTAATCAGACTTTATCTTGCACTATCCTGTATCTGTACACTGTGGACGGCTTGATTGTAACACATATTGTCTTTCCGCTGACTGGATAGCATGCAACTAAAAGATTTTCACTGTCCTTCCATACACATGACAATAAACTAAACTAGGAATGACACTGCCAACTTCCACACAGCAAAGATTCACAGCCACGTAGCTGTGTGCACATTGGCAGCACAATGATTTGTAATGTTAGCTAGGGCATCTGGTTAACTCTTCTCTTTTTTTGAGGCATGCAATTGGATCAATTAGTTCCACTTCAGAGGATAGAGAGGGGAGGTCAGAGTCAAGATGCAGGTAAACAAGCCCTTTGGCCCATCCAGTCCAGCTTGATCATTGACCACCCGTTTACAATCATTACTTTTCAATTCTATTCAACTCTCATTCTCATTGATTCTTCCAGATTCTACCATTCACCCAAACACTTGTGGCAATTTGCAGTGACCAATTAACCTACCAAGCCAGACCTTGTGGCCAGCCCCACAGGATAACAGTTGTTCACCGTTATCTCATTGGTGGCAAAGCATAATTAATATGTCTTTACTTTGAAATCTTGGAGTTCACATTGACCTAAAGGATATACTCAGTCAAGTTGTTGCACAAAATGACAAATTGATCAGATGCAGGTCAAGCAAACTAAACGCATTGTCCTCTATTCAGTTGACCGGAGCTTCAATCAATCGTATGAAAGCATGCACACACGCAACAGTTTAACTCCGACTGTTTACAATATTACCGGAACCACTTGCATTTAATTTCCAGGCAACTATTGTTCTCTATGTTATTCATTGTCCCAGCAGCTATCATTGCTTCATCGTTCACATTGGTATTTGGGCTTAACTTTTCCACTTTTGCTTTGCCTTTTGGGACTGACTTTACTGCCTCAAAACAAAATGTAACCGGCCAGCAAATTAAAAAAAAAAAGCGCATGTTAGAAGTTAGAAAGGGCATATATTAAAATAAGATGTTTTAGTGCTTGTTGTGCTTCACTAATTTAATGTCCACTTTTTAATTCCTTTTTTATTGCATCTCATCTGAATGTCTTTCTGGGTTAATAGCACTGTATGATCACTGGCAACTCTACATAACCGTACACCATTCGATTGCACAGATTAGCAGCCTGACAAAGACCCTAATTTGTAAATGGGCATTTAGGGATGGTCTTCACAAGGAAAATATTTTGGGAACCATCTGCACCTGCACATTTAAATATGCTGATTATTTCAAATACATCTCTATAGGTGAATCATTGATTTAACCACATCCTGACAATGAGCAGTTGTTTAAGGTGCAGAAGTGCTGAAATCATGCCTTAGTTATGTCCTTGTGACGCACACGTTCTAGAGTAACAACCACAGCCTTGGCAAGCAATGCAAATACAACACATACTGCAACTGTGGACAAGAGATAAAATGCTATTTGACCACATTCCTGCAGGATGACTACAATTTTCCCAGCTATATGGAACTAGCATCGCACAGGTACTAATAAAGTTTAAAAAAACATTCACAAATCAGTACAATGCTAAATGAAAGGAGTCATTTATGCAATCGGAATAGTTGAGACTTGTAAAATGCAATGTAAACCAACAGGTGTGTAAGCCATTCATACAACACATATTATCAAAATACAGACAGATACCAAATCTATCCAGAAAGAATCTCCTGGCTCTGAAGTTTCACATCTTCTCCGATTACCACACCCAACATTGTGGAGCACAGAAAATCTTACCTGCCCTTTTCCCCATCTTCCCAGTCAAATGCCCACAGATTAAAGCTGGATTGGATGCACCACCATTCTAAACATAAATTAGTAGAAACACTCAGCATAGATTTTTGACGAAATTCTGTACCAAAGGCTGGTCCGGAAGGTTAAAGCATAAGATACACAAGATAATGCAGATGCTGGAATTTGCAGCAACAAACAGTCTACTGGAAGAACTGAAAGGGTCAAGCAGCATCTGTCGTGGGGGGTGGGCATTGGTACTGTCAACATTTCAGGTACCATTGAAGGGTTTTGACCCAAAGATTCCATCCCCACCCCACAGATGCTGGTTGACCTCTCAGGTTCCTCCAGTAGATTGCTTGCAGGATTTGAAGTAATGTTGGCAATCCAAAATTAGCTTGTTGATAGGAGTCATAGGTTAGTGGTGGTGGAGCATTTTTCTGACGCAAAGTCTGTAAATATTGATTTGTAGCAAGGTTTGGTGCATGAGAATGTAGGTGGTCTGATTTGTAAGTTTGCCAATGGCATGATAATAGGTGGAGTTGTATATTGTGAAGAAGGTCACGGTGGCGGGCGGTCACAGTGGCACAACGGTAGAGTTGCTGCCTTACAGCAAAATGCAGCGCCAGAGACCCTGGTTCGATCCCGACTACGGGTGCTGTCTGTATGGAGTTTGTACGTTCTCCCCGTGATCTGCGTGGGTTTTCTCCGAGATCTTCAGTTTCCTCCCACACTCCAAAGACGTACAGGTTTGTAGGTTAATTGGCTTGTTTAATTGGCTTGATAAAAATATAAAATTGTCCAAGTTGGCGATATGCAGAGTACTGCCCTGCCGACTACAAAATTCAGAAGGTTCAGAAGGAAGGTTCAATAAGGTTACAGAGGGGGGGAGATCAGCTGGAAAATAAGACAGAGCCATGGCAGGGAATTTAATCCAGAAAAGTGGAAGATAATGCACTTTGGGACATCAAATACATGTACAGTAAATGACAGAGACCTCAGGAGCGTTGAGGTACAGAGACCTTAGAGTGAAAGTCCATAGCTCCCTGAAAATGGTGTCACTGTTGGATAGGGTAGGGAAGAATGCACATGGTATGCTTGCCTTCATCGGCCAGGCCACTGAGTATGAGAGTTGCAATGTCATGTTGCAATTGCACAAAACCTTGGTTGGATGCACTTGGAATATTGTATATAGTTTTGATCACCACACTAAAGAAAGGACGTTGTAACATTTGAATACCAAAGAGATTCACCAGGATGTTTGCAGGAATGGAGTGAGCCTTAGTTAAAGGGAGAGATTGGTTAAACTGAGAGATTACAAATGCTGGAACAAAAGGTACCCATTTGAGGAATTAAGCAGATCTGGCAACAATTATGGAGGGAAATGGGCAGACAACATTTTGGGTCAAGATTCTTTACCGAGACAGTCAAGATGAAGAATTTTGACCTGAAAGTCAACTGTCCGTTCCTCTTTCCAAGTGTTGCCTGACTCACTGAATTCCTGGGTTGGCTGGATTGTTCTCACTGAAGCATAGGACAGGTGACTTTATAGAGATTTATACAAGTATGAGGTGCATAAATGGGATAGATAGTTATTGTCTTTATCCTAGGATGGCAGGAAATCTAAAACCAGAGGACACGTGTTTATAATGAAAAGGGAGAAAATTAGATCTCAGGGCTAGTTTTTCACAGTAACATAAAACATTTAATATAGAACATGCTACTAGAGGAAATGGTGATGGCAAATACAATTACAATGTTTAAAAAGCAGTTACCTGGAAAGGAAAGAGATAAGGGCTACACATATCTAATTTGGGCAAATGGGATTAGCATAGATAAGCACCACAATGAGCATGGCCCAGAATTGGGCAAAAGGGCCTGTTCTGTGCAACTCCATGAATATATGCAATGCCCTATGATGCAATTAACGTGATTTTTGCTATACTTGCCTCTTTTAACAGTAATTCGGTGATTGCAAAACTGTTGGTATATCTCCTTCTCTCCAGTATGTAAGCAATTCCTAATCATTGCTCTATACCGCAAATATTTTTGTTCACCCATTTTATTCCTCAGTGGTGCATTCTTCATTTATGCCGGAACATATCTTTATTTTACAAAGTACATAAAGTCTGCAGCACATACATAAAACGGTGAAAATGCATAGCAGCTGGGAGGAGGAAAAACAGACCACAATGATTAATCTGACCAGGAGATGCATGATCTTCCTCCTCGCATATGCTGACTAACTAGCACTTCCACTTCCAGCATTTTTCACTTTTATTCCAGATTCCCAGCATCTTCATCTTTCCATCCAAAAATGTCCCATTTAAAACCATGTACTTTTACAAAGTTTCTACCAAGTACCGGCGCACAGCCTGACTCTAACCAAGTGCCAGCTATTTCACTTCAAATTCAATGAAGTGATTCTAGTGAATTAATGCAAATCCCTGGGAGAAATTCAACCCGGAGTAGTGGGACACTAATCTCTTAACTGACAGCTAGGAAATTAATCCAAACAGGACTGATTCAGTTCTCTACAAATCCATGTCAATGGTTCATGACTTCCAACCCATCAATGTTTTCCACCCATTGTTTGGAACTAAGCAACCTAATTCAAAAGATACTGACAGAGCAGGTATGTCATGGAGCACTAGATTGTTCCTCAACCTGGCGACGAAGCAGGCTAGGAGAGTCCCCCATTCCTTCTCTCCAAAGATGCTGCCTGTCCCATTGAGTTACTCCAACTTTCTGTGTCTATCTTAGGAGAGTCAGTCTGCTGCTCTTTGGGATGTAGATCAGGACAGAAGTACTCCATGACCACATCTGTATCCCAGGAGTTGGAGCACATCCACTGATGGCACTAACATGCTTGATCCATATTTTAGAGTGAAGGGGGATGGGGATGCAATGAATGAATGGATTAATTAATTAATACTTTGTCACATGTGTTTGCATACACAAGGTATGCAAATAGTTGCCACAAAAGGGTGCTGACGAAGTTACAAAGTATACACAGTATACAAAAGTATACATGTCATTCACATCCCACAGGGAGGTTTGTGAAATGCCAGTCTAGATCACTGTTGATCGCAAAACTAACCGCACAGGTCTTTCTTCTAGATTATCCTTCCAGAAGATGCACTCTTTTGAGAAGGTCATTCTGGGCAGCTATGATGAGGCCAGAATATCCAGATTCCTCGGCTACAATAACAAAGGCAGGTGCAACCCTGTCTCTGCTGAGACCGTCCACAAGACCACTGATCTTCACACGGCGGACAGGAAGATTCGTGTAGGCAATTTATTGTAGCATGAGATGTCTGTTAGTTGGAGGCTTGACAGAGTCGGGTCAGGTCCCCTGACAAGGCGATTGAAGTTGATTGCAGATCAGGCATTGCTCCATGGGCATTAACCTTTATGTAGGCATGTATATGGGCCTCCCTCAGCATGCATGCACTGGTCCTCAGAAACACACACATGTGCATACATGTAGCATGTGCAGGCACAGACCCCCTATCCATTGCCACCTCTCAGCTTCCCCAAACCCACTTGGCAACCATTCCTGCTGGACTCCTTCTTTGACTCGAACCTTTCCCCGAATCTCTCCATCAGTGTGCCCCTCCGCCCCCAAATCAGCTTTCAGTCTCCCTCAGATTACTCCCTCCAAACCTTACACACACGCTCTCTCAACACCCACGTCAGCTTTATGCACAAATGTAATGATGTACAATTGTCAAGCCACCACACCTTCTGTGTCCCACTTCAGCAACCCACCCCTCTGCAAGTCGTCTTTCACTCTCCATCAATAGCCCACCCTCCAGCCAAGTGCCATCTTTGAGCGGCATTCCTTGGGTTGTGTTCCAGAACAGCCGACAGTAACAGCCTCTGGGTGGAGAACATACACCAGCACTTTTAACCCCCCTATCTACCTCCTGGCTTGGTGCACAATTTGATAAGCACAAGACCTCACGGAAGCACCTTGCACCATGGGAAACAAGTCTTAAAGAGCAGAGAGCATTCCTGCTGAAGGTCTAAAAACATAGAAAGGAACCTCAGTCGCAGAAACACAACCTCATCTCCCACATCCTTCAAGAAAGGAGGTCAATCCAACTGTAGCAACAACAGAGGGATCCTACATGCACTCAGTTGACGTTCAATGGGCAGATCACATTGCCGGCTTGCACATCAGCAGACTTCTAAAATAGACACTGTATTGAAATCTCTTGCCATGGCAAAGCTTGGCGGAGGAAAAAGGCTGTTCCCATTCCCTCCTTGAAAGACTGTAATGTCCCCAGAGATTTGCAAGTTATCCTGTACACACAACCTGTACAAACAGGGAAGTAAATTTGAGGGAGGCAAGGTCCTCCACAGTTGAGAGTCTGGAAAAAGATTAGATTTAGAGAAGATATCAGCTCACGAAGTTTGTTCTCCGAATAAATGAAGCTGCAAGAATAGACAATAAACAATATATTTTTTTAATCCCTCAAATTCTTCAAAAGGTTTATACGTCAATTTACCCATGAAGTGTCCTGAGTGAGTTACATCCACAGGGTTTACCAATAGCGTATTTTTCCCCCAAAGCTTTCAAACTCTTGGGCCAGAAACGCATTGAATTAGATCATGGTTTACCAAAAGTATCAGAAACACAAAAATGTGAAGCACTGAATTGATCATTAAACAATCTGACCATCTATTATTCAACCAATTACAATGTTTTCCTGATCAAAGCATCTTTTGGCAGCTTTTACATGATAAAATATCTGACTACAACAACAAATGCAAGGTCATTGCCTGATTGTTCTCCACAGATATCTAAATATCATCACAAATAACTTATGAAATGAACTGCAATAGATGCATGCTGCTGTTTCAAAACTATTGATAGGCTTGGTTGGAATCACCTAAGCCTGTTGGAAATTCACTCCATCTGCCGCCAAGTTTCATTACTTCACTTTTTAATAGTTCTACTGCTCCTCATTGGAGACTAGATGACTGTGGAAGTGAGGAGACATTTGCCATGATGGTCTAGACTTCATAAATACAGGTAGGCTTAATGGACCAAGCTGTTCCCTTGCATCTTATTCCAATATTATCTCAGGCACCGAATTACACCAAACCCACACCAGATAGTGGTGAGGAAACAATTACCTTAAACCTACTCCGGATAGTGTCACGTCTCAGAGTTTCAGTCTGGAATATGTGCTTGTTAATCAAAGAGGTTTTACTCCCATTAGTTCTTAACTCAAAGCAAAAGAATGGCACAATGAGTAGAGCCACTGCCTCACAGTGTCAGAAACCCAGGTTCGATTCTGACCTCGGACACTGCCTGCATGAAGTTTACACATTCTCCCTGTGACGGCGTGGATTTCCCCAGGGTGCTCCAGCAAACTCCCACATCCCAAAAATGTGCAAGTTGATAGATTAATTGGCCCCTGTAAATTGTCTTTACGAGTGTGGTACAATCTAGGGGAGATGATGGGAATGTGGGGAGGCCACAAACTTGGTGAGCTGAAGAGTCTGTTTCCACGCTGTTCTTCTCTGCGACTCAAAAAAGGGTCCAGCCATTTGGTCTAGGCTGACATCTAATGGATGTGCAAATAAAATTAAGCTTAAGTCCAAACTGGTGATGTAAACCATAACGGTGGCTTTATATAACTAGTATGTATAAAGTAAAAGATGCAAAAAATATTCTCTCAGCATATGGATATTTTGAAAAAGGTTTAGACTTTAAACATTTCCATGTAATGTCATGGTTGAGGATTGATATGTAAATGGAAAAGGCCTGTATCAGCATTAAAACCACTGACATTTCACAATGAAAGTCAATGCAATGTTTGTTACAGGCTTTAGAGCAGAATCTGTGACACTTCCCAGCCAGTATCAGTCATGGATGGGTTGGTAACATTCTCAACATATCTTCAAGTACTCCCTTATTAAAATAAAAACCTGGCAAGAGTAGAAAAGATTATGGACCACTAACGGGGTAACAAGAACATGTCACTACTCAAAATTTGATTAATCAAAGAAACAATAACCTCCCATATATGTTGATATCACATGCCATGGCGTTGTTATTGGACACAGTCCAGAAACATGCCTATCTGAGGTTCTGACTCTTGAAACAGTGCTGAAAGCGTGATTGAAATCCGGCAGATTGCTTTCAAGGTACTGCATTCGCAGACAGACAGACGACACTACCTCCCTCTCAGGTTGGAAACAATTAACTATTGCAACTCACAGAAGGCATTCTCTGGAGCTTTTAACTTCACTGACATCCCATTTAGATTGAACACAGCAGATTCGGAGTGCCACGGTTTCAGTAACGTCCACTCATTCTAATTTGCCTTCTAACACAAAGACTCTTAGACTGTCATACAATTACTGCACGCAGCCTAGGTTAGGTTAGTTACATTATTTAGGCTAGCTGCACATTTCTTTGTGAAATGAGTACATCTGATCTTCCTGGCTTTTCATTTGGATCAGTTTATTTACACACTTTAAATTTACCTGATCAATCAGAGGGATTTAGTAGGCTCTTCAAATAGTCTCTTCTACCTGTAAGGCCACACATAGGCGTGGCAAAGTGTTACATCTGGTAGAGCTGCTGCCTCACAGTGCCGGAGACCAGAGTCCAATCCTGAACCTGGGGGCACTGTCTGTGTGGCGTTTGCAAATTTTACCTGTGACCATGTGAGTTTGCTCCAGGTGCTCCTTTTCCTCCCACATCCCAAATACAAGCAGGTTTGTAGGTTAATTGTCCAGTGTCAATTGCCCCTAGTGTGTAGGGAGTGGATGCAAAAGTGGGCTAACATACAACTAGTGTGAACAGGTGATCAATGATCAGCCTGGATTCTTTGGGCCAAAGGACCAGTTTCCACGCTGTATCCCCAAAACTGAAACTTTACAAAAAACATAAACCTGGTTTTCTTGAATGCGACCAGGACCTTTTGAACAAAACAATCTTTTAGTGGGCATTCAAACCAACATCAAATTCTCACTTGCATGGGCAAAGGGCATTGTCGTCATAAGAAGGCCAGATCCAGCTCACTGGACAGCAGAGGAGCACAGTGCAAACAGAGCATTTATACCATTAATTAAGGGTGTAATCCCAATGTCCCAATCTTCATAAACTAAGAGTGGAATCTCAAACTTCCAATCATCATAATCCAAGAGTTTAATTCCAATCTACCTCACTGCTGTCTTTTCATTTTTTTTATTCAATATTTGCTCTATAGCTGCAATACTGTGAAACAAAAGCACTATATTCTGGACACTAGTCATTTTTCTCATTGCACTGTTGTGCTTGTGCGTGGCTTGATTGTACTCATTGTATGGTATGAATTGATAGGATAACACACAAAACAAAGCTTTTTAACGTGACAATAATAAGCCAATAGCAATGACCAGTGGTCCAGGGAGTCTGTTTCCATGCTGATTCAATTTCTCCTGATTCAATAAATGATTCCTCTTCAACCACAGAGGAAGCTTAAGAGTCCAAGCGCCATAAAGCACAGAAACAGGCCCTTTGCCCAACTTGTCCATGCTACCATGTTCACTACCAAGCTGGTCCCTGCTGACCATATCCATCAAAATCTTCCCTATCCATGTACTTGTCCAAGTGTCATAGTTATAGTGTAGAAACAGGCTCTTCAGCACCATGGCGACCAACATACCTCATCCACACTAGTCCCACCTGCCTGCATTTGGCACATACACTTCCAGCCCCAACCTCCCCATGTACCTGTCCAAATTTTTTTTTTAAATGGTGTGATAGTACCTGCCTCAACTACTTCCTCTGCAGCTCGCTCCATATACCCACTACCCTTTGTATAAAAAAACTTGTCCCTCAGGTTCCTATAGATCTTTGCCCCCCCTCACCTTATACCTATGTCATCTGGTTCTTAATTCCCCTACTCAAGGTAAAATACTCTGTGCATTTACCCCATCTATTCTCCTCGTAATCTTATACACCTTTATAAGATCATCCCTCATCCTCCTGCGTTGCAAGGTATAAAGTCCTAGCATGCCCAAACTCTCTCTGTAGCTCAGACCTTCAAGTCCTCACAACATCCTTTGCCTTTTAAATGTCATAATCTGTACCTGCCTCTACCACTTCATCTCTCAGCTCGTTCCATGTACACACCAACCTATATGTTAATTGTGCTGAATAAATGTGCCAAGTGATTTATTTCTAAACTGCATTGGTTAACATTTCATGAAAGTAGACTTGCAAGATGCTTTGGACCTCACTTTTCAGGTGCAGAGATTGTACCCCAAGGCATAACAATACACACATATGCACATAAATGCAGAAACTGATTGTAAAAAGGATTTTGTACAAATTCTGTGTGAGAGCGTACGTTATTCTATCTCATAAATGTCAGGGTAACTAACGACGGGTGAATTTTGGAAGCGTGAATCTCTAGAAAGGCCATTATGCAGGGGTCGCCTGTAATGAAATGCCATTGGTTGTGGGGATAACCACCTGGACGAGTCGAGAATCTCCTCAGTGGATAAACATCTTTTAAAACCAAGTGAAAGGGTTTTGAATTAGGCAAAACGAAACCACAACTTGCCTGAAATGTTACAGTAAAAGAACATAAGAGGAGCTCCAATTACAGTCAACAATTAAAGAAAAATCCATACATTTCCATTGTTATACGAAAGCTATGTAGTTTGGAAAATGTTCTATTTAAAACCTTATTTTGCCTTTGAAAATGGAAGAATCTCACAAAGGTTAAACACTCACTGCTGAATTTTGAACTAAGATAGCATTTTCCACAACAAAAAAATAATCACCTGAAAAATCTTCAAAGATATTAGTTGAACTATGTGCATGAATGAAGAAAGATATTCATGTATAGATTTGGCAAAGGCAATATAAATAAAGATCAATTAAAGATTGGGATATGTGACAAAGGCCAGAACAGAACATCAGGATGGATGTAAGTGGACAAAACAGCATCATGTGGGAAAAGGTTATCATTTGCAATGGATAATGGAAGCCATTCATATCAGGATATAATTTTTTTTTCCATTTAATTCGATGACAACGTCTACTCTATGTGGCATTTAATGGAGACAGAATGTTCTGATAGAGCAAATCTTTGATTTAAACCAGCATCTGCAGTTCTTTCTTACACAGGTTGAAATATGTTGAAACTTTTATATTGTATCTGTAATATTAAACCAATAGGAAGGTTGCACGGCAGTCGAGGTCACATCCGTGACCTGTACTATTGCCACGCAACGCCTTCTGGAGTACACGTGGTGGGCCCGTCTTCTGTCCCAGCATCCTGACTCCACGCTGACTGGTTTCATGCTCGCGGACCCCGGGCCGTCTGTCCCCATGGCCGGGGGGGTCAGTGCGGAGTCCGGGTGCCGGTCGGGTGTGCCGGTGCAGCGCAGTCAGTGACTCTGGGTGGGCGGAGGGACCAGACTGTCCCCAACTCTGCTGCAGCTGATGGGGACGTTGCCGGGTTTTCGTCCCCGTGTGTCCGCTGCCCCGCTCTACCCCGGCCCCATGTGTGGGCGCTGCCGACCCACAGCCCGTGACAATGCGGCCCACAGGGGGAGACGGGGCGGAGGGCGGCCGTGGCCGGACAGTGCTGACCCCGGGGGGAGAGTAGGGGCTGTCCCGAGGGATGCGCTCATTCGGCTGCTTACACCTGGGTGCTCGGGTTCAGAGCAAAGATACTGGAGCATTTGGTTCCGAACGCTCAGTCACCCTCCACAATTATTTACAGCACAAACATTTACCATTTCGGCAGTTTTTAAACAGGTAAGAAAGTACACGTTTCGTGTGTAAACAGTGTATGCGGGAGGCTGCCATGTCCTCCAGAAGGATTGAGCTGCTTCGTGCATCATGCCCTTTGACCCGATGACCTTACGTGCAACCCCCCCCATACCAAGAACAGGATGGTCATAAAAAGAGATGGCAATTCCCTGGCATAGGGGTCATGATTATGTTGCTTTTTCAAGATGTCCTGAGTCATTGCTACTGGGAAGTGTTTGCGAAGATCTGGTGCTGTTGTAACGCACCAAATATTTTTGAGATGCTCTATATTGTGGAACAGTTACAGCCGACCTCATCAACTTCACCATCATAACACAAAACCTCACGCGCAGCTTTGCCACATGTGGTCCTGGCTGGGTGCACCTTGGAAACGGGCTGAATGGCCTTCTGTTCCAATGTCCCTTCAACCGGCCTGTTTACGATCATTGTAAATGATGACACTGGCCTATTATAGTGACATCTGTATCTCGAGGCCAGACTAGCAGCTGTCAAAGCGAGCCGATGGCCTCAAACACCAAAGCCATGCATTTAAATGCACACTTCACTTCACGCACAGGCAACCATGACATCAGATACTATACATCCCGTTGCCTGGTAACCAGTGAACACTCATCAGCATCTGCTGCTTATAAGCTGCAAATTAGTAAAAGTATTTGTAAAGCAGACCTTTAAAGCTGTGGTTAAGGCTTCTCACGGGCAATTGTTTGTCGTTGAAGAACCAATATTCCGAAGTGTATGCAAAAAATTGCTTTCAAAATAACTGAATGTAAGCCACAAAGGAAATTAAATCACAACTTCTTTGTGTGTGGCTTTACTACTGTAATCTTCAGGGCCCACCTACTAAAGTGACATGGAAAGGGAGACACCATCCAACATTGTGTTTTTACCCTGCAAAGTAATGAAGGGTAATTCCTCACAAATTCTTCAACAGACTATTGATAACTTCCAAATTACAGCACAGGGGTTCCGGGCAGATCGGTTCTTTTGAAAGTCTTTCGCCAGTTGGAATGTGTATCTGTGTCCCACACCAGGGATCCCCCTTGGGCTTTGCTGACAAATTTGTGTGTAATCTCATCAGCCGCACGGTCAGCTGGAACCAATCAGATCAGGAACCGGGGAGACTCCCAGCCAGCTTGCTGAGCCCGCTCATCAACCCTTCTGGTCGTTCTGGACCTTGCTGCTTGGTTAACCACTTTCAACTAGGCCAGTACAGAATGCAAACCCCTTTCCTCACCCTCTCCACCTCAGTACCAGAGTTTCAATCGTCCCTTAGGTCCCAAATTTAACCAGTATTCTCTGTGAACACATCATCACCCGCTTACCTCCTTCCTCCAAACAAGCCTGAACCACAGTGAGTTTACATTGCCTGCTACTGGTCCAGAAGCCATCTTACCCATCTGCTTCCTCAAGCCAAAACTGGAAAGAGCCCAAGCCCTGCCAATGTTGCCCCTTCAAGGCCTTTATATCCTGCTCCCGGCACTACAGATCCACGATCCATCCACCCGGCAGCACTCATGTGACATGCAAAACCCTCCGTAAAAATACATCCCCAAATTATTTCAAACTGTTTATTAATGCATCTTGGAAAAACATAATTCATTACAAATTTTTCACACAGAGAGTTGTGAGTCTGTGGAATTCTCTGCCTCAGAGGGCGGTGGAGGCCGGTTCTCTGGATGTTTTCAAGAGAGAGCTAGATAGGGCTCTTAAAGATAGTGGAGTCAGGGGATATGGGGAGAGGGCAGGAACAGGGTACTGATTGGGGATGATCAGCCATGATCACCGGTGCTGGCTCGAAGGGCCGAATGGCTTACTCCTGCACCTATTGTCTATTGAATACAGTTAATAATGTGATGGAAATTTATTTCTGTTCAGTAGAGCTAAACAAATACCAATAAACTCACAAAACAATTGAATGTAATTTGATACAATTTCACAATTCATTGCATGTTACACACATGTATTATCTTATGTTTCTTTTTATAGATGTAATATGTATGATCAAAAGGGGTAGAAGCATTGGGTTAATGTATTATTTTTAAATTGCTAAATAGGGACACAGTTTTTTAACAAACCGCTTATCTGCTTTTTGAAATGTAATATAGGATCATTTCTAAGTTTAGGTAAGTTATTGATCTGAATAATTCGTTCAGATCCCTTTTTGATTATAGTTGATGGCATGTAGAAAGAGACTAATTGAATCGATAAAGCTGTATTTAACTCAGAAAAGTTAGACAAAAATACAACAACTAAATTTAAATGTTCTTTCCAAGTCTATCTGCAACTTATCTCCAATTAATTAGGATTTCCCATGAGATGAGCAAGAGAGACAACTTGTTCTCATCAGGGATAACATTTAAAATATATTTTCCACTTGACAACAGTCTTTGGTCACTGTATATAATGTCCTCAGTTTCCATTGAAATAGGTCCGCAACAATAATGAATGGTTGTTATAATAATGCTGCAAATTGAAGAATTATTTTGAACTTGTATTTTTGTTATATTTTCAAGTAATTTTATTGCACCATAACTTTCACAACCTGAAGTCATCCCAAATCTAACAAATTAATTTTCAAATTATATGATGCTCTAAAATGGAGAAAATGCACAAACTAATTCAGCATGCTTGCTGAAAACAATCACAACCTCCTCCAAAATATTGAAAGGCAGCTTCTGTAAATGAATTTAACTAAATATGAACTCTCAATAAAATCCCATGCCCCATTTAACAACAAATGAGAAAAAGTTAAACATACTTAAAAAAAATAATTCGCTGTTAAGAGCTGTAGGCCATCCCAAGGTCACGTTGAACGATAAAACGTCCTTTATTTTTATTTGTTATTTTTTTAAACATACCATTCCATTGTACCATGTTACATGCTGACAAGCTGACAACATGAAATAACTGATATGAAAACATCTGCTGGACGGTTGCCATTGTTCAAAGTATTCCATGTACATTAGACAATTTGTACACACTGTTCATAACTTTGGTTTCTCTGAACAAATAGTTCTCTTCAGTTTTGCAATAAATTCTCTCTGTCAGGAATGGAATCTGCACCTACACAGATAGCAGGAATCTTGCAGACAGCCCCGAAGATTGGATTACCACAGGAAATCTCTGCACAACCCCACCGCACCCCACAGGAAAAAAACTGGCCAGTGTAAGCAGCATAAAGAATTTAAATCTGTTTTAGATCCAAAAATTAACAATGAACGGACAGGCTGAGAATGTGCCCGAGTTGTTGTGGGCCATTCCCAATCTTTCTCCCAATAAAGACTGCAGAATATTCTAATCCCATTACAACTTTTGTCACCAGTCTGAATATGAATAGCACAGAATTCAGAAGGGGGAGAAAATAAACACACACAAATTTAAATAGCAGGATGTGGATGTGGAATTTCCTCCATTTGGGTGGGTAGTGGGGAAGAGGAAAAATTTCAAACAATACTCAGCAATGGCAGAACAGATCAGACAACGTGATAACGGGTAATTCCAGCAAAATTTGAAACTTGTTCAACAGGGAAGAGAAACTATTTTTTTGTTAAAAAAGTGGGCAGAGAGGCTAATCGCCACGAACAATTAGAAACATTTGTACCAAAGTGAAGGGAGAAGTTAGTGTTAGAAGGGAAGGGTGATGTAGCCAAATGCCAATGAAGGGGGGAGGGGGAGAGAGAGAGAGAGAGAGAGAGAGTGGGGGGGGGAGACAGGGGGAGACAGAGAGAGAGAGACAGAGGGAGAGAGAGGGGGGAGAGAGAGAGAGGGGGAGAGAGGGAGGGGGAGAGAGAGACAGGGGGAGAGAGAGACAGGGGGAGAGAGAGACAGGGGGAGAGAGAGACAGGTGAGAGAGAGAGACAGGGGGGAGAGAGACAGGGGGAGAGAGAGAGAGAGAGAGAGAGAGAGAGAGAGAGACAGAGAGAGAGAGACAGAGGGAGGGAGACAGAGGGAGGGAGAGAGAGACAGAGGGAGGGAGAGAGAGACAGAGGGAGAGAGAGAGAGACAGAGGGAGAGAGGGAGAGAGGACAGAGGGAGAGAGAGACAGAGAGAGGGAGAGAGAGAGACAGAGGGAGAGAGACAGAGGGAGAGAGACAGAGGGAGAGAGAGAGACAGAGGGAGAGAGAGAGACAGAGGGAGAGAGAGAGACACACACACACACAGAGACACAAACAGACAGAGAGACACAGACAGACAGAGAGAGAGAGGCAGACAGAGAGAGGCAGACAGAGAGAGGCAGACAGAGGGAGAGGCAGACAGAGAGAGAGAGGCAGACAGAGAGAGAGGCAGACAGAGAGAGAGGCAGACAGAGAGAGAGGCAGACAGAGAGAGAGAGGCAGACAGAGGCGCAGAGGAAGACGGACAGAGACAGAGACAGACAGACAGAGGGGGACAGACAGAGGGGGACAGACAGAGACAGACAGACAGAGATAGAGAGAGAGGGACAGACAGAGAGAGACAGAGAGACAGAGACAGACAGACAGAGACAGACAGAGAGAGAGAGAGAGACAGACAGATACAGACACAGACAGATAGACAGACACAGACAGATAGACAGACACAGACAGATAGACAGACACAGACAGATAGACAGAGAGACAGAGAAACAGAGAGACAGAAAGACAGACAGAGAGACAGAAAGTGACCAAACA
Source organism: Amblyraja radiata (assembly GCF_010909765.2). Taxonomy (NCBI): domain Eukaryota; kingdom Metazoa; phylum Chordata; class Chondrichthyes; order Rajiformes; family Rajidae; genus Amblyraja; species Amblyraja radiata. The sequence goes on from NC_045969.1 coordinate 23,370,919, forward strand.
ACAAAAATGTAATGGAAGTCTGGCTGGAAAAGAAGTTATTAAAGAGACAGCGGCCGACAGTGACAGCCTGGGTGGGAGTTGTCAATGCGAGCCGATCGCTGGCGTGTACGAACCCCGCCGCCCCATATACCTAGTTTGTGGACACCTCAACTTTAGGTGACATTAGCCCCGTGTCCCCCCCCCCCCCTGTCCCATGTCGCGGGGTTCGCTCGAGCCGAGCCCACCCCTTCCCCGCCACCGCCTCTACCTGTCCCGCGGGTCGATCCAGCTCGTCAGCCGGGTGTTGTGGTCGATGTAGAAGACCCTGCCGTCGAAGTCGCGGGCTTCCTCCCAGCCGTTGGGCAGGGGCAGCTCGCCGCTCGACCTCCTCCTCGGCATCTCGCTGCCCCCCCTAATCACCTCGGCCCCAACCGCCGGCTCTCGAGGCTGCACTCAGCGCTCGCCAGGCGCCCGACGCCGCTTTCATGGCTCTTTACCCCTGCTCCTCCATGTTGGGTCGCTGTCGGGCCGGGATCGTTGCCTCATTCCCTATTGGTATGGCTATTTGCATAAAACTTTTTTTTCCTCTCTCTCGCTCTCGCTCCGTGAGGTAATTAATTATTAATATGTTAGCCTGCCAGAGCCAATCCCAAAGCAAGGAAAGCCTCCTGTTAAACCGCCTTTCTTCTGACAAATGCATCTTTTCCATTCTCCTGTGTAGTCTTAAATTATCCTTGGACACAAAGTTGTGATTATTAACAGCAAAAAAAAAAAAAAGACTTCATTTTGGAAGGAAAACAAAAAAAAAAAGTTGGAATTTGGAGCGTGTCTTGTCTGGAAATTGCAATGCCATTTAGGGAAGGGAAACCAGGGCATATCATTGGGGTTTGGTTTTAAATTTATTTGATAGATTTGCTGCTTTATTCTGGCTGTTTGTGTTATTTCCAGCAACTAAGTATTCTGGCTGAAGAAGGCTTTCGGCCCGAAACGTTGCCTATTTCCTTCACTCCATAGATGCTGCTGCACCCGCTGAATTTCTCAAGCTTTTTTGTGTACCTTCGATTTTCCAGCATCTGCAGTTCCTTCTTAAACACTAAATATTCTGGCTACTGTGCTGGTTTTATAATACAACACTTTTGAGACGTGAATTGGCCAAGGAGACGTGAATTGGCCAAGATAGACTGGCGATTGATTCTTAATGGGTTGACGGTGGATATGCAATGGAAGGCATTTAAAGACTGCATGGATGAACTACAACAATTGTTCATCCCAGTTTGGCAAAAAAATAAATCAGGGAAGGTAGTGCATCCATGGATAACAAGGGAAATCAGGGATAGTATCAAAACAAAAGATGAAGCGTACAAATTAGCCAGAAACAGCAGCCTACCAGAGGACTGGGAGAAATTCAGAGACCAGCAGAGGAGGACAAACGGCTTAATTAGGAAAGGGAAAATAGATTATGAAAGAAAACTGACAGGGAACATAAAAACTGACTGCAAAAGCTTTTATAGATATGTGAAGAGAAAAAGATTAGTTAAAACAAATGTAGGTCCCTTGCAGTCAGAAACGGGTGAATTGATCATGGGGGACAAGGACATGGCAGACCAATTGAATAACTACTTTGGTTCTGTCTTCACTAAGGAAGACATAAATAATCTGCCGGAAATAGCAGGGGACCGGGGGTCAAATGAGATGGAGGAACTGAGTGAAATCCAGGTTAGCTGGGAAGTGGTGTTAGGTAAATTGAATGGATTAAAGGCCGATAAATCCCCAGGGCCAGATAGGCTGCATCCTAGAGTACTTAAGGAAGTAGCCCAGAAATAGTGGATGCATTAGTGATAATTTTTCAAAACTCTTTAGATTCTGGAGTAGTTCCTGAGGATTGGAGGGTAGCTAATGTAACACCACTTTTTAAAAAGGGAGGGAGAGAGAAAACGGGGAATTACAGACCAGTTAGTCTAACGTCGGTAGTGGGGAAACTGCTAGAATCAGTTATTAAAGATGGGATAGCAGCACATTTGGAAAGTGGTGAAATCATTGGACAAAGTCAGCATGGATTTATGAAGGGTAAATCATGTCTGACGAATCTTATAGAATTTTTCGAGGATGTAACTAGTAGAGTGGATAAGGGAGAACCAGTGGATGTGTTATATCTGGACTTTCAGAAGGCTTTCGACAAGGTCCCACATAAGAGATTAGTATACAAACTTAAAGCATACGGTATTGGGGGTTCAGTATTGATGTGGATAGAGAACTGGCTGGCAGACAGGAAGCAAAGAGTAGGAGTAAACGGGTCCTTTTCACAATGGCAGGCAGTGACTAGTGGGGTACCACAAGGCTCAGTTCTGGGACCCCAACTATTTACGATATATATTAATGATTTGGACGAGGGAATTGAATGCAACATCTCCAAGTTTGCGGATGACACGAAGCTAGGGGGTAGTGTTAGCTGTGAGGAGGATGCTAGGAGGCTGCAAGGTGACTTGGATAGGCTGGGTGAGTGGGCAAATGCATGGCAGATGCAGTATAATGTGGATAAATGTGAGGTTATCCACTTTGGTGGCAAAAACAGGAAAGTAGATTATTATCTGAATGGTGGCCGATTAGGAAAGGGGGAGATGCAACGAGACCTGGGTGTCATGGTACACCAGTCATTAAAAGTAGGCATGCAGGTGCAGCAGGCAATGAAGAAGGCGAATGGTATGTTAGCATTCATAGCAAAAGGATTTGAGTATAGGAGCAGGGAGGTTCTACTGCAGTTGTACAGGGTCTTGGTGAGACCACACCTGGAGTATTGCGTACAGTTTTGGTCTCCTAATCTGAGGAAAGACATTCTTGCCATAGAGGGATACAGAGAAGGTTCACCAGACTGATTCCTGGGATTTCAGGACTTTCATATGAAGAAAGACTGGATAGACTCGGTTTGTACTCGCTAGAATTTAGAAGATTGAGGGGGTATCTTATAGAAACGTACAAAATTCTTAAGGGGTTGGACAGGCTAGATGCAGGAAGATTGTTCCCGATGTTGGGGAAGTCCAGAACAAGGGGCCACAGTTTAAGGATAAAGGGGAAATCTTTTCGGACCGAGATGAGGAAAACTTTTTTCACACAGAGAGTGGTGAATCTGTGGAATTCTCTCCCGCAGAAGGCAGTTGAGGCCAGTTCATTGGCTATATTTAAGAGGGAGTTAGATGTGGCCCTTGTGGCTAAAGGGATCAGGGGGTATGGAGAGAAGGCAGGTACAGGATACTGAGTTGGATGATCAGCCATGATCATATTGAATGGCGGTGCAGGCTCGAAGGGCCGAATGGCCTACTCCTGCACCTATTTTCTATGTTTCTATGTTTTCTATTTCAGTCCACACTGAGGGACTGCAGCACTGCCCTGGGAGCCATCTTTCTAGTTTCCTCTGAGTTGACCCAGAATGCTCCCATGGCAAGAAGGGGGAAGTTACACATAGTTCAACATTGATCAATCATTCAACCCCTCTGAACACGCTCATGCCTTTGAAGAGTCTCAAAGCACGCCGTGCAAATATTAATTGGACAGTATCATCTCCATGTTGGTGTCCTCCTATTTTGATGTTCTTAACCCTTGTAAAATTGTGCAGACCGGTGATTCAAGTTCCATTTCCTCTCCACTAGCTGAGCAACCAATCCCAATCCTGGCTATTGTGTCAGCACAAAGGGAAATAGTTCCCTTTTCCAAAGCAGTTTGTTAGAATTCCTTCGATCGGGTTTCTAGTCTTCCATTGTTTCCAAACAGTCTCTTATTTAGTCACTGATGATATTCTGCCCGATTGTTACAACGGTAATCATTCCCTCATTAACCAGTGTGGAACTTCTGAATAGAACTTTCTCCATTGGTAGACACAAAATGCTGGAGTAACTCAGCTGGACAGGCAGCATCTCTGGAGAGAAGAAATGGGTGATGTTTAGGGTCACCCATTTCCAGCATCTGCAGTTCTTTCCTACACATTTTCTCCTCTATTGCCTTTCCACTGTTGTCCAGCTGAGTGGAATTAGTTCCATCCTTGCCTACATTATCTAGGCCAGGCAATCACCCTCTGTGGCTTCTCTTCCTGTTGCTGTAGCTCTATTATTGGCTCACCAGAGGAGGTTGGTTGGAGGTCAAGTCAAGTCAAGTTTATTCGTCACATACACATACGAGATGTGCAGTGAAATGAAAAGTGGCAATGCTCGCGGACTTTGTGCAAAAAGACAAACAAACAAACTATAAACACACTCATAAACACACACATATTCTTTTACATATTGAATATTGGAAGGAAAAATGTTCAGTAAAGTTAGTCCCTGGTGAGATTTACAGTCCGAATGGCCTCTGGGAAGAAACTCCTTCTCAACCTCTCCGTTCTCACTGCATGGCAACGGAGGCGTTTGCCTGACCGTAGCAGCTGGAACAGTCCGTTGCATGGGTGGAAGGGGTCTCCCATGATTTTATTGGCTCTGGAGTTGCACCTCCTGATGTATAGTTCCTGCAGGGGGGCGAGTGAAGTTCCCATAGTGCGTTCGGCCGAACGCACTACTCTCTGCAGAGCCTTCTTGTCCTGGGCAGAGCAATTCCCAAACCAGATGGTAATATTACCGGACAAGATGCTTTCCACAGCCGCTGCGTAGAAGCACTGGAGGATCCTCGGAGACACTCTGAATTTCCTCAATTGCCTGAGGTGGTAAAGGCGCTGCCTTGCCTTACTCACGAGTGCTGCGGCGTGTGATGTCCATGTCATATCCTCAGAGATGTGGACGCCCAGATATTTAAAACAGCTCACCCTATCCACAGGATCCCCATTTATCCTCAATGGTGTGTACGTCCTCGGATGATGTGCCCTCCTAAAGTCCACGATCAGCACGATCAGAAGGTGTGGTGCAACTTGCAATGGGAAAGATTGAGACAAGTATGGGTAAAGAAATGCCCACCGCTCTTCAATGAGATTGTCTCCATTGTAGAGCCATTGGTGAGGATCAGGGTTCAAGTTCAAGTGAGTTTATTGTCATGTGTCCCTGATAGGACAATGAAATTCTTGCTTTGCTTCAGCACAACATAACATAGTAGGCATTGACTACAAAACAGATCAGTGTGTCCATATACCATTATATAAATATATACACACATTAATAAATAAACTGATAAAGTGCAAATAACAGATAATGGGCTATTAATGTTCAGAGTTTTGTCTGAGCCAAGTTTAATAGCCTGATGGCTGTGGTTCATATGCCATCCTTGGTTTCCTCCCACACTCCAAAGACATACAGGTTTGTAGGTTGACAAAACAAATGTAAGATGGAGATGAATTTTCTGGGCTACACGGTTTGAAAGCTCTATGATATCGTCTGGTTGACGACGTCAAAGTCTGTAGTGTGATTGAGAAGGGCCATGTATACTGGCCAGTATTGCGGTTTGCAATCCTCTTGGAGTTGTTGCTTAGTAAAATTCATGTTCACTGAGCCTAATGTGTACAGATTACCTCTTTGATTCAAAGAGAAACTTCATACCCAGAGAAGGCAGTTCAGCCGGACTTTCCCTTTGCCAGACAATTAACGCATCTCTGAATCCCTTTGATTTACCCACCTCTTCCCAGACATGAACAATGAATTTGTGCCCGAAGCACTTCGCTGCTAAGTTTTAGAATTTGAGATAGTTTCCTGTCTGCTCCTAAGGCCCTGTTATTTTTCAGATAGGATATGGTCCTCTTGACTGCTTGTCACTCAGGAGTGGTGGCAAAGCTGGACCGAATTAGCTACCTTGAGATGGGGTCAAAGGCTCTTATGTTTTCACATTAAAATAATATAGTGCATAATCATTAAGAATAGAACAAATTTAAATTGATGCTGTTGCCCAAATTATGAATTCTTGGAGTCTGAGCATTGAGAATATTTATGCCCAGTACCACCACCGCATTTCCCGAGGCATTAAAAGTCATCCTTAACTTAAGGACAATGAAATAGGCCCACTACCTTGGAATTGATGAGGTCTTTGAGCCTCTGTTCTGAAGAGCCATACAGTAATGACACTGCATCATCCCACATACAAACACATGCATCACATAAACTTCACGTAGCATTGTATGAATTCAGGAACCAAAGAAGCTTAAACCATAATTTCATATTTTTATATTATATTTTTTAGAACGTAGGAGGCTATTCGGACCCTCGTCCATTATTGATCTCAAAGCAATTCCTTCAACCCCATTCCCCCACTTATTTTCCTATAATCACCGTCTCATATTATTATTAACATCCTGATTCCCATACCACTCACCTACATTAGGGGTAATTTATCTATCAAACATCATATCATGTCTTTGGAATATGGGATAATATTATTTCCTAATATTAATATTAGGGGCAGCATGGTAGCGCAGCGGTAGAGTTGCTGCCTTACAGTGCTTGCAGTGCCGGAGACCCGGGTTCAAACCAGACTATGGATGCTGTCTGTATGGAGTTTGTACGTTCTACCCATGACCTGCGTGGGTTTTCTCCGAGATCCTCGGTTTCCTCCCACACTCCAAAGACATACAGGTTTGTAGGTTGACAAAAATGCTGGAGAAACTCAGCGGGTGAGGCAGTATCTATGGAGCGAAGGAAATAGGCAACTTCGGGTCGAGACCCTTCTTCGTACTCCAGCATTTTTGTCTACCTTCGATTTTCCAGCATCTGCAGTTCCCTCTTAAACAGGTTTGTAGGTTAATTGGCTTGGAATTTGTGTAAATTGTCCCTAGTGTTTGTAGGATAGTGTTAATATGCGGGAATCGCTGGTCAGTGAACGGTGGGCTGAAGGGCCTGATTCCGTGCTGTATCTCTAAAGTAAACTAATTAGAGCACCTGGGGCAAACTCAAGTGATCAGAGGGAGAGCGTGCAAACTCAATGCACACAGCCCAGAGTTCAGGATTTAATGGGAGCTGATGAAGCTGTGAAGCAGTGGCACAACCTACTACCACACTATGCTCATCCCCACCCAGTCATGTCCATGACCTTTAGAGGTTTGACCCAACCCTTGATGTTCCAAACTACTCAGTCCCAACGGGTGTGACTGCTCATTCCATTCCAAAGGACCCTCCCAACACCTCCCCATCCTCCCACACAACACCCAACCTTCCTGTCTGCTATCTAAGGGCTAACAGTTCTCCACTGCTTGCTCTTCAATGGAAAAGTCTTGGACCTTGCCTGTGATAGAATAGTTGGCAGGCAGCCAAGCACAACTATGGGTGTGGGCTTCCTGTGCTGTGCAATTCAACATACCTTTTGTGGCGGTAAAGAATTTCTAAGACAGGAACCTCTTGGCAATGCAATTCCTCATTAAATAATCACTGAGTTATCAAGCAGACGAGAAAAATGCAAAATAAATTTAGCAGGGACAAACTGCTGACGTGAGTCCTTGCAGGCGTACATTCAAACATGTTTTTTTTCTCTTGAAATGACACTCCTTGCCAGAAAGATGACATTAACACTCCATCTTGCAATGTTCTATGTACCCACTTTGCAAGGAGCAGTTCTGAAGACAGTTTACAACAGAGACAGGAACTGGTTCTCTGATTATAGGATGTTAATCTGAAGCTCCATCTGGCCTCTCAGGTGGACACAAAGGATGCCAGAGTTACATTCAAATAAAAGCAGGAGCAGCATTGTGTGTGTCTGGCTCTCAGCTAATTGTTGAACATATTATACTGTATGGTAATCTATCTCAATGCTTCTGTGGATGTTGTGTTTCCTGCTTTATAACAGTTGCTGCATTGCTTTCACTGTGAGCATATAATGAAGCTCAATAACCACTGAAATCGTGTCTGCCTTTAAGTCTCTGGTCCAAGCATATAACCTGAGCTCTGCCTTATTGTTGGAGGTGCCACTGCTTCTGAACAAAACACATCAAACTGGGGCGAGACACAAAATGCTGGAGTAACTCAGCGGGACAGGTAGCATCTCTGGAGAGAAGGAATGCGTGACCATTCTTCAGACTAACCAGCTTGTCACCTTGTCATGGTGGAGAAGCTTGTGTGGTCCTGAGATCCTGAGAGCGATGCCGTCTGGAGCTATGCTCCTGGTAGGGCCACATGGTGTTCAAAAGGGAACTGCAGATGCTGGAATATCGAAGGTACACAAAATTGCTGGGGAAACTCAGCGGGTGCAGCAGCATCTATGGAGCGAAGGAAATAGGCGACGTTTCGGGCCGAAACCCTTCTTCAACCCGGCCACATGGTGGTAAGGTTGAGGGAGAGGGAGGGAGGGAGAGGTCCCTGACAAAGAGCAATCCAACCAAGATCTCAACGGTGGAACAGGCGGGGGATGATGGCTGACTTTAATGGAGCGTCACAACGGCTGGGAAGGCGGATGAAGGCTGCAGCAGAAAAGGGTCCCCCCGGACGTCTTGGACTCCATGCCACTAGATCCTGACCCAGATCTGTCAAGAACCATGTGGTGGCTGTCTATGCATCAGTCTCCCCACGTTAAACCAAGTCACGCACAGGCGTCCTCCCAAAAGTGGGCAGTCATAATCGTTTCGAGTGACCACCGATGATGCCATGTTACTTCGGAGTGGATAATAGTGTCAAATTAATTATGATTTTTATTGAGATTAGCTTTAACCTGAAGCTGATTATATAGGTGAGGGCCAGGACAAGAGCACTTACTAACTTAACTTTCAGGCTTGGGGATTTCAATGGCAGAAGTCCAAGGGGCCTCAGTTATTTGCTGTTTGTATACTTCCAACCCAGAATAGGCCACAGAGCACTTGCAGACTGGCCAAGGTCAGGAAGCCTTTAGCTGCCCATCTGACATAGAAGGGGTTAGTGACAGACAAGACTACAGTGTTCCCAGTCCTGCTTCTTATAACCCTCATGAGACAATGTTTTAGACTGAGTCTCTTTAACGACTGACTGACATTACTGGATCCACATCTGCACAAATTAATAAGACACCGGATCATTTCCAAGCCGCTGAGGACTGTTCACCCGACGCCGGAGTTCCATCTTCCCGGCAAGAGGGCCTGAAAACATTGGACTGGCTGCGGAGGCCACAAATAGGCCCCGACCTCGGGTGATCACAGAGGAAGAGGACTGAAACGTTCTGATGCCTTTCCCCACAGTGGAAAAATTTGATTCTGTTGTGGGGGGACGTTCATGTTGAATTCTATAATGTGTTGTGTCATTTTTATTTTTATTTTTTATTTTTCTATGGATGTACGGAAACTTTAATAATTTTTTTCTATATAACGTACTTTGGTTTCAACGGGAGTTGATTTAAAACGTGCTATATAAATAAAATGTACTTACTTACTTACTAATTCACGTGGACACTCAACTACATGCAAAATCTTATGGGTTAAAATAAAAAATGATTAGGAGATGTATAGTTACAAAAGCTGTTCTGTGTTGAAAGCAGCCGCATGCTAGTTTTCCACTGCAGCTGATAGGGTAGCATTAAATCTGCACTACTTGGTTTGGAAACTCCATGGAAAGTGGTTATATTTGCAGGGAATATATGCCATGGAGTAAGAGGAGGTGGTTTAAAAACATTTACAAAATGTATTGAGGAATGCAAGTGGGCAGGACAATGGCAGATGGAATTTACCAGTATAAGTCCCACACATCAGAAGAACAAAATAAATAAAATACATTTTCATATTTAGCTCAAATAGCTAAGGAAGACGTAAAAAGGAAATCTAGGAGTTTGGACTAAAGAAACTGCGGTTGCTGACACAAAAAACAGAACGCTTGACAAACTCAACAGATCAGTCAGAATCTGCAGGGAAACGATACGTATCCACATCAGGACTGGCTGGGATGAGGAAAAGTTGCCAGTATACAGACATGCGAGGGGAGGATGGACAGAGGCTGGTAGGTGTTGGGTAGAATCAGATGAGATGGTGGGGGTGGATGATGGGCAGATGGAGCCAGGTGGTAAAGGGGGGGACAGGGTGGGAAAGGTGAAGAAAGGGAGAAGAAACCAAGGTGAACAAGTGGTTGTGTGTGGGAAAAGAACATAGATGTGGGCTACCTGAAATGAGAAATTTCTATTTTTCTAATTAGAATTTTAAAATAAATTAAAATTTCTATTTTCCCAGTGTCCATACCATTGTGTCATAAGCTACCCAAGCGGAATATAAGATGTTGTTCTTACAATGTGTTTGCCCTCTCTCTTGCAATGGAGAAGGCCAAGCTTCATGGATTCGCTGTGAAATATATTTAACCACTGAGCAGCAGTGATCAAGATAGTCATTAAGGTATTCAGTCAATAGCCAGTAATGGCCCACAATTGCTGCCCTTGCTCACCAATCAAAGTTTACCTGGAGTGGATAGGCTGGTACAAATTTATTTTTTTTAATATATTTTTTTATTAAAGGTAATCAATTACAATGCTTCAAACAACTTTATATCAAATTAATTCAATTTGCATTAAGTAAAACACTAGTAATACTTATCTACTATTTTTTTTAGAAATAATGATAGAGAAAGAATAGAACAGTTATAAATCATTAAGAGAGTGATTAAATAATAATTTGATTATATATAAGAAAGAAAAGAGAAACGAAAAAAAAAAAAAAAAAAAAAAAATTGATAAACCACAAAATGTATTATTAATAACACTACTACAAGTGATAGTATCAATAAAGACATATATGTGAATTCCAATATAAAAATGAATTATTCTCACTAAATCCCGCAGGGTGCACGCCGAGCTGTGTTGCCAAGAACAGCTACTTCTCTAAATACTGTATATATGGAGACCATATCTGTTCAAAAGAATTATACTTGTCCAATAGGACAAATCTAATTCTTTCCAGATGTAACGTCTCCATCATCTCTGTTGCCCACATTTTGGTTGTGGGGGATAATGTTCCCTTCCAAAATTTCAATATGATTTTTTTCCCAATTATCAAACAGTAATCAAAGAAATTTCTTTGATTTACTGTAAGTGATAGATGTAAATCCGGAATTCCAGGCTGGTACAAATTTCGACAAGGAAATGGCCTTCAATCCAAACAGCTCGAGCAATATTGGACAAGACTCCCAGAGTAGCAATTGGCTATAATCACCTGCTAAACTATGCCCCAGGTTGAATTAACTATCAATCAATTTCAACATTTCAAGAGCTGTTCGTCAACAGAACCTATTAAAAATGGGTAAGGACACAAAGTGCTGGAGTAACTCAGCAGGTCAGGCAGCATCTTTGGAGAACATGGATAGACAAAGTTTTGGGTTGAGACCCTCTTTCATACTCAAGAATATTTTTAACAACTCGGGAAAATGGAAATATTTTTTAAAGTACTAGAAAATATTTAAAATCCATTGAATGCACTTTAAAATAACAGAAGAAAAGTGTAAATTACTTGAAACTTACCATTCTCTCTTCCAACTATTCATCTCCATTGAAATGAACAAAGTCACTGAACCTGCACATGGTTTAAGTGAACACTGCTCAGGAGGCAGATTCCCCAATACAGATGCTCAGAAACTGAGAAGCTAATGCTGCACCACTAGACTCCAGTGTCGAAGTGCAGTAGAGGTGGTGCTGGTCAACCATTGATGTTAAGAACTATTGCACTTCGACACATTCACATGGAAGTCTTTGACATCTCCCATCATCATCCCCCCACCCCTTGCCATATTTATAGACTTACATAGAAAAGTACAACAAAGTAACAGGCCCTTTGTCTCACCATATGTGCACTGACCATAAGACCATGATATCAATTTAACTCATTCCACCTGCCTACACGTAGTCCACATCCCTCTATTCCGTCCCTATTCGTGTGTCTGTCAAATGTCCCTTAAACATTTCTTTCTTACCTCCTTGCACCATCTCCCCAGGCAGCTCGTTGCAGACATCTTCCATTCTAGGGGGGAAAAAATGCCGCCTCCTTTCAACTTTCTCTTTGAAGCCTTAAACATATGTCCTCTAATATTTGACATTTTCTGCCATAGTCTGACTTTGTGGACTTGCACCACAAAATACCTCTGTGCATCAATGATCCCAAGGGTTCTGTTATTTACTGTGCACTTTCTTCTTGCATTTAATCCAGCAAAATTCATCAACTTCTCTTGTCCAGAATTAAAGTCAGAGATAGATAGATTCTTGATTAGTACGGGTGTCAGGGTTTATGGGGAGAAGGCAAGAGAATGGGGTTAGGAGGGAGAGCTAGATCAGCCATGATTGAATGGTGAAGTAGACTTGGTAAGTATCAAGTAATTTACAATTTTCTCCTTCTGTTAATTTAAATGCATTGAATGGATTTTAAATGTTTTCTGATATTTTTAAAAATATTTCCATTTTCCCGAGTTGTTAACAATTAAATATATTTCTGAGTATGAAGAAGGG